>NW_020442467.1:169442-191179 GCF_000699045.2 Agrilus planipennis
ACCTTTTCTACCCACGATATCCTCATCATCCGCCTATAACACCACATTTCGAACGCTTCTAACCTTTTCTTTTCCGCCGCTCCCATTGTCCATGTTTCGCACCCGTACAACGCCGTGCTCCAAACATACACCTTTAACAACCTTTTTCGAATTTCTAAAATAACCGTTCGCGACCATAGAAGTGACTTCTTCTTATTAAAGGCGACACGACCCTGCGCTATCCTCTGCTTTATATCCCTACAGACAGCCGGGACAGCTAGTACTTAAAAAATATTTTCCCTACTTGAATGTTCGGCATTCCTTTCAAATACATTTTAGGTTAAGAATTTCTAATGACAAATGCGCTACAGTTTTCATATTGTCACTCTGAAAGGTGTTGCACTTTACTAATATCGAAAGTAAAGTTTGTCATTTTAACGCTTGAATAAAAAATGAAAAGTGAAATTACATAGAAAAAAATTACTAGACAAGCCGATCTTATTTTAAATATTTTATTTTCACTCTTCGTAACAAAAACTGTGTCAGGTTTGCTTTCTTTCTACTCTGTCCTCTAGGTATTACGCTAGGCCGTACCATAATTAGATGTAAACATTAAAATTTCATTTTTAAACCGGTTCTTGGCGGACGCGGATTACATCTACTTATACAGCTATTTTCACTCTAAGTACACATGTTTAGATTCACCTACATGTAGGAATCAGAAACCTACAGAACATTTCCAACTGTGAATCTCCCTTTACCTTTAAAAGGACTGCTAACAACTACTTATACGAGGGTGGATTGATAAGTTTCCGGCCTAACCAAGAGATGACGCCACTAGGCCTACCTTGAGGTGACATTCTATAGTACCATCCTTGGATAGCTTGTAGCTATAGTTTCAGCCCGATCTCCTTGCTAGTGTAGGTTTGACAGCACGCTGAACAAGACGCCTCTGTGGTTTTCGTAAAAATGGAAAAGCAGGAAAATCGTGCTGTCATCAAATACTTTTATTTGAAGGGGTTAACGCCGAAGGAAATTAAAAAAGAGATGGACTCAACACTGGGGACATCCTCCCCGTCATATTCAACCGTTAAGCAGTGGGTTTCCGAGTTTAAAAAGGGTCGTGTGAGCACCTCTGATGGGCCTCGCTCAGGACGCCCCGTTGAGGTCACAACTCCAGATATGATCGAAAAAATTCATCAAATAGTGCTGGGAGACCGCAGATTGAAAGTGCGTGAGATAGCTGAGACCTGTAAGATGTCATATGAACGTGTGCAACATATTTTGCACCAACATTTGCATATGGAAAAGCTCTGTGCAAGATGGGTGCCGCGTTTGCTAACAGTCGACCAAAAATTGATTCGAAAAAACATTTCTACCGCAAATTTGTCATTGTATAAGCGTAATCCAAGCGAATTTTTGCGTCGATTCGTAACCGTTGACGAAACGTGGGTCCACCACTACACTCCTGAAACCAAAGAACAGTCTAAACAGTGGATTGGACCAGGGGAACCAACTCCAAAGAAGGCAAAAACAATTTTTTCGGCGAACAAGGTTATGGCTACTGTTTTTTGGGATGCAAGAGGTATTATATACATTGATTACCTTGCAAAGGGTAATACTATCACTGGTCAATACTACGCAGACTTATTGCAACGTTTGAGCCACGAGGTGAAAATTAAACGACCTCATCTGGCGAAGAAAAAAATCTTGTTTCATCACGATAACGCACCAGCGCACACGTCAATCGTTGCGACGGCTAAAATCAACGATCTAAAGTTTGAATTGATGCCGCACCCTCCTTACTCTCCAGACCTAGCCCCGAGTGACTATTTTCTGTTCCCTAATCTCAAAAAATGGCTTGGCGGTAAGAGATTTGCGGACAATGAAGAAGTAATCGAAGCTGTAAATGGTTATTTTGAGGAGCTTGACGAATCAGTCTATAGAGATGGCATTAATAGACTGGAACACCGCTATGAGAAATGTATCAGCCTTGGAGGAGATTATGTTGAGAAATAAAAAAAAAAAATTTTTAAAAACCTTGTTTTTCTTGGTCAGGGCGGAAACTTATCAATCCACCCTCGTATATTATCCATTATTACATCTACTACAGTATCACAGTACCTCATTCATAATTTTAGCCACCTGCTATCAATTTTCTAAGCATTTGCTTTATCAGAAAACAGTAAATTTTTCTCTCCGTATCATACTTTTGAAAGTAGAAATTGACGTAGATTGTAAAATCGAGTATTAAAATAAGATATTACCTTGAGATGTACGAGGAGGCGTTTTTAAGTTCGCGGAATGGGGGGTAAAAAGTGGAAATAAAAGTACGAATTTATTTTTTCTTTTCAATGTATTCACCTGCTACCCTTATACATTATTCCGATCTTTCAATTAATTTACGTATACCTTTGAAAAAACAATGTTTTGTTTTTGTCTGAAAAATACGCCGAAACTGCTTCACTTCTTCGTCGTTTGAAAATGTCTTTCCATGAAGGCTTTTTTCAAGTTTGGGAATAGGTAATAATCGCTGGGAGCTAGGTCAGGACTGTAGGGTGGGTGAGCCAAAATTTCGAAGCCCACCTTCTGCAGGCAGCCATCGCAACACGGCTCTTATGAATAGAGATGATCGTGAAGAATAAGTCGGGCATTTTCCAGTATTAATTTTTCGACTTTTTGAATTATTTCCGGAGATAAGATATTAATAAAAGCCCTTGTAGGTCGCCTAAATTAAGTCAAAACATCTTCCTTTACAATACTTCGAGGTAAAATAGCACCAAAAGTGGATCTTTAGGCGGTTACTAACATTTTGTAAACATTATTTGAAACAGTTAGTCCTTCTCGTTTTTCTCATTGAATAACACAACTACAAATTTTGAATTAAAAATTTGTTAATAATTTCTGAATATTTGTTAAAGAATACGTTGTGTTGTTTACGTGGCTGAATGAATTTATTTTGATGTTAAGAATTTGCAGCCTTTTTATTATAGTAAAAGTGATTATTTAGTGAAACATACACTACAGCTAATTAATCAAAATTGTAAAAAAATAGTGGTAGTGTTTTCCCATTTTGTTCAATTTAGGCAGGTAGTTGGCACCATAAAAATTCTATTTCCCTGTAATACAAAGCTAATAAAAAAATAAAAAATATCTTTCTTCAAAATTATGAAAGTGCATTTTTTCAACAAACAAAGTAAAAAAAAATAATAAAACTAACCAGCAATTTTTAATTTGTTATGGAAATGATTAATTGTCAAGAAGAGAATTCATGCTATTTCATAAAGAATACATTATTATTGTCATCATTAAAGCGTTGCATTGATTAATGTATTTATAATTTCTGTTCTCATTAGGTAGGTAATTTATGCAATAAGAAATTGAGAAAGAGTAAATTCGAAAAGAAGTAAATAACTTTCTTTCAGTATAAACAAAAAAGATTGTATTTGGTTGTCAGGCCTTTTTAACTATTTTTAATTTAGCATCATAATAATATTTTACAATAAATAGTTTTTCTTTATCGTTAAACTATGATGAATTAATAAAATAATGCATCTAATTCAGAATTATTTTTTTTATTATTAATTTTATAGAATTCTTTACCTGCCTATTATATATATTATAACGAATGAGAAAGTATTTTTACTGCTTACTGGTGTTAAGTTTTACCCATTCGATAAATTTATCTTATATGAGTGTCTACGTATGAGAAATATCGCTATAAAATTAAAATTAAGAAATAAAAGGAATAATTATAATAACCGCGTAAATTAGTTGGGTCAATTCTACACAACTAAAGGATAAGGTTGATGAAACACGAAGGGTAGTTATAGGCTATTGAAATCAATAAGAAGAAAGAGAGAAAGGAACGCTGAATCTTCTTAAACATGAAGGGTCAATGAGAGACATATTTTGGGTAGAAACAGTAGTTAAAAAGGACAACGCAAGACTTGCATAGACTAGATTAATGCTTGTAAATTGTTAGGAATATGGGATGCTCCAGTTTTAAGAAATTAAAAAACTGGCTCAGGATAAGAAAGAATGGAGGTACTCGTCCAACCACAATTAGTAACTTGCAATCTGCTTTGGAAGAATATTATACCAAAAGGTAAAGCGTTGGTATGGTTTACTGCTATTATAGTGGTGTACATTTTTGCACTTTAAGCGGCTTTAATTTTTATAATAACTCGAGAAAGGAAATAAGTCATGGAAATTGAACCGGATATCCAAGCTAGCATGACATTTCTGGGTTAGTTCAGCTGTACAAATTAACTTCAAAACGAGTAACATCTATAGGTACATATCTATGCAAATGAAAGAATAGGTTATTCAAACCTTTTATTAATATGGTCAAACATGTAACTATCAAACATTTTGAAATGTTTTGCACTTTTAATGATGTAGATTCAAGGTTTAGGATCATAACCTATATTTAATTCAGTAGCATTATTCCGAAATTATCAAATCTCAAACAGAAAACATGCGTGTCTTTTATTTGTCTGCTTTATTTTGACACTGTTTTATTTTTTGTTCTATCCGATATCAATAGATTTAATTTACCATAAATATTTCACATTATATCACACAGTGACATAATTAATTACATCTCAACTATCCTTATTATTACAATAATTACGTCCATCATTATGGCAGTAACCTCTATTATTATAATAGTCTAATCTATTATTATTATAACGCTTACACTATTCTAATTATAAGGACACCGATCTCGTCCTATTGATACTATAATAAAGTTACAAAATAACAGCTACCAATAAGTTGTTGTTGTTCACACCGTTGGATCCTAATTATATTCTTGACATGAAACGAATTTGGCAGCAAATTAACAGTACATGTAGTCTTGACATTGACCATGAATGAGCGAGTGAAACTTGTGAAATTTACTTGCTGTGCTATTGTTATTGTTGTATACTACGATATATACAGGGTACTTTTAAAATAAGTACCCAATAGTAAGCTTTAGATGCAATAGGGAATGG
This sequence comes from Agrilus planipennis, assembly GCF_000699045.2. NCBI lineage: Eukaryota > Metazoa > Arthropoda > Insecta > Coleoptera > Buprestidae > Agrilus > Agrilus planipennis. The sequence continues at coordinate 174,422 of NW_020442467.1, forward strand.
CGAGTAAAGCAGCGTGATTATATAAGAGACAACAAACAGAAATTGTAAGGAAACCAAAAGAAGTTACAACCTAAAGCCGGTCCTGAGTGTGAATTGGCAACATACCTATAGTGAAATTGCATCATCACACGGTCGTGCAAATGATTAATGTTCTGCACTGATGTTTGCACAACCCCACGCAAAGGAGTCAAGTGGATTTAGATTTTGATTACGCGCAGGCTAAGGTACAAGAACCGTACGTCGAATCCAGCATCCAGGAAAATGTTTATCTAGAAACTCACACAATAGTCAATGCAATAATACTGTTTTGCACTGACCCATGACACTGACACACTGACCTACTGTCAATAACTTCGACTGACTACACATATCATAGAGGCCTACAACAAAACAATTGCTCTAGACTGACTGTACCATAAACATCGTCAATCACACTTCATCTAGTCTAACAAATAACAAACAACGCATGAATCAAAAAGATACAGATAAAGAAACACAATACGGATGCTGCTAATTAGCAGATGATTGAATGCGGCATTGCCTTGCCATATTTCCTTCCGTGATCCTACCAGGGCCGGACTGGTAAACACCTGTACTTTCAAATATACGTTTTTCTCGAAACGTTCAGCTGGAGTATTTTATAATTAATGATCGTTTGCGTCATCCGCTCGATTAACAATTTAGGCACCTTTAACAAAACAAACCCTTTTTAAACGGCCGATTTGATAACATGGCTGCGATATATAGACGAGAAACGCAAGGCAAAAGAAGGGATTTGTGTAACGTAATAAGTGCTAAAGCAAATAATAATTAACTGATGTGAATCCATTTTAAGATAAAATAAATTAGAATTTACCTTTACTTACTTCTGAAACCACCTAACCACAAAGTGGTAAAACAATTATTGCCAAGTGAATACCTATAGAACGTGTAAATTGCAGTGCGAAAAATCCAACATTTTGCGTTGTATACAGTAGTAGCATTTTATTTTTCTCGAGTTGACAGAAATGCAAAGTAATTCAAACGTGAAATATGTTTATTACCTTCTTCTAATATTTTACACATATTCGTTAGATTACGCACTTTCACTTGACGATCCCATATTATTGAACAGCTTACCACGAAAAGATTTTATCGAGTTTCAAAACGTTCAGCAACATTGGTTGTTAATCATTCTAACCAATAGAGAAGATCGATAGGAATGTTTATGAAGCGGCGTGGTCTTTCTAGTCATGTAGATCAAGCGTGTTCAACCAAAATGATGTTGGGAGCCACATTGGAAACAATTCATAACTGCCGATCGCATACAAAATTATATTATACGTATATCACCATATTAGATTTAGATCCTGAACTTAAAAATTTAAACTCATTAATGAAACAGGTTATATTTGTCATATATTCACAACAATATTGTTTCAAAATCAGTTATTTTTTTTTTTTGATAATTTCGAGAATTAATTTTTGAATACAGTGGATCACGTGTATTATGACTCCGTCTATATTGACCACCTGCATAATATGAAGGAATGACAGTGTAATATTGGTTTATCACATAAAATTCTTTATAACAAAATCGGATATAATGACTTCGCTTATAGTGACATATCGCTTATTATGACTAATCTTTAAGAAATTATGTCCGGTTACACGTTGTAGTGGCCGACATGATTCCCCTACTCCTTCTCTGCAACAACGTTTGGTGGCGTGACTCACTTTTGTTTTCTCAGTGACTAGTTGATAGTTTAAGATTACGTATTGTTTGTGATTTGTGAACAAAATGATATTACAATATCGTAAAGCATTTCCCATCGAGGAGAAAGGTGCAATTATATGCATATTAGAAAATGAAGAATCAAACTCATCTCTCGCAAAGGAATTTGGGGTTGGTCATTCACCAATATCAGTGATTTTTAAAAACAAGAATCAAATTAAAAAAATTCGGTTGTCTGTAAAGTCGGTTTACTGGCGATAATTGAACGTGACAAGAAAATTTTAATTTTATTTGTTTGATAGATATTTTGTTTGGATATAGAGGAGGTAAATAGAAATGTATTATTGTATAGCAGCTGTCCACGCGGACGCATCGCTCACTCAAGTAGGAGAGAGACAGATGTCGAACGCTGCCGAACGCGGAGGCCGATTGTGCCTCTTTGTCGCTCGTTCCGCGCTCTCGCTTGCACTTCAAGCCTTAAATGGAACGCCTCAGAGCGAGGTAACGCCGCATGAGTCATGTTTTTTCGTGCGTGCAGCAGCCCGGCTCCATCGAATTATAAGACGTTGTCACGTCAAAATAATTTAATCGACTGTTTTGAAGCCAAAGAGGCGGTACCGTGCCAATGAATAAACGCACAGGTTTTTTTAATACATTGGTTTTCACTACTTTAGTCATAATAAAATAAATATATTTTATAAAACTGTGATGAATCTCGCGGGCCGACAAAATGTTCAAGACAGGCCGCATGCGATCATACTTTAACATTCTGTAGATATTCGATTCCGAGTCCGTTTGCCCTGGTGTGGTCTCTTTTTGGATCTTCTAGCAAATATTCCACATAAATTCTTCCAGTTCTCTTCTGTCTACATTTCCGCAGTTACAATTATCTTTCCCTAAACATCATCACCCATTTCAAATTCCTAAAAAGGAAACTGAAGGAGGGTCTTCTTTCGCCTTACTCTTCGGCTCTGCAGTAGAGTACAGTTCAAAGGGACACAGCATTATAACAACAAACAGGCGGATGGCTTACTATGAACAAAAGGATGGATACAGTCGATAAAAGGAACCTATCTTTTTTTTTTAAATTACATCAAGTAAGCAGTGGTCAAAAACCAACACAAAAATAGATCTCGGTAAGTTCAATGAATTCTCGAAGGGTGAAAAACTAAAAGCAAATCATATCAAGGGTATTTCCGATTATAAAATTTCCCCCTTTATCCATTGCTGAGGCCAAAACTGTATATTCTCGTTAAAAAAAATGATTTCGCCTTCAATAAACCTCGAATATCAATGACAACTTCTGTCTAAGACTTTTATCCGAAGTAATGAGAACCATGAGAACCAACAATTACGACATTTCGTGTTCTTTTGTAAAAATTTTTGAGTTGGCCTAATGATAAAGCTCCATATGTGCTTATTAATTTCTATCATATTATTATTGGATCTGCTGTTTTATAAACTGAATATAAAAAAGGATAGCAATCATTCATGTACTTTTACTTTTGGATGATGCCTGTAACCTTCAATTTCTAAACGCTTAGGTATATTTAAATGAACTGCTAAAACATTCCGTTAATTTACATAGCGTGAAAACACGTTTTATTTTATTTTCAGTTGATGAGTTTAGTATACCTTAATCAACTTTTGCTTGTGCCTTCTTCTCTAATTTTATTATTAGGTACTCTTGCTTTGTAGCTTAATTTATAAAATAGTAACTGTCTGTTATCCTCTCATGTGCTTCTCTTTTTTTTTTTTTGGACAACAAAGAAATTAGAAATTTGGTGTATTTGAAGAAACGTTTAGCTCACTTTAGGTTATTAGCTATTTTTTTTTATTAATGAAAATTACGATGTTTATAAATGCAAAAAATTCTAACACACCGAAAAAGTTCAATGTACCATCGTCCACTTGAGTAAAAGTAGAAGGATGTTTTGAGTAAAATCACTGACTAATATTTATGTAGTATCACAATACCATTCTATCTCTTCTCCTGGTGTATTGAAATTGATATTTGTTATATAGGGTGCAACAAAAATTCGATAAATGCCAAACTTCGGAGAGTGTAAATTAGATGCAATAAACAATCGCACGGTGAGTTCAGTAGCATTGTTTAGGGCATTTTTTTTTTAAGAAAATTACAATAATTTACAGTCCAAAACCAGTCCTGTGCGTGACTTGGCAACATTGATGTCTACCAAATAGCGTAGTGTGATAAAAACTCTACAGTGGTATGGCTACATGGATGGAGAATGTAAACATTACCGATAATCGAACGTCTACCAATAGTCACACCAATAGTGATTATGGTGAAAATTCAAAATCTCGTCTTGCGTCAAGCAGTTTGTAAGCAACACCCTAATATGTAAAAAATTAAACTATTTAGAACTTTTCTTTCGAAACCACCGACACAAATCCATTCGCAGCTGAAAATCAGTTTCATCCAAGGCTTGTACTCGCTGCAAACTGTACGGATACAGCAACTGTTCCTTTAAAATTTTGCCACACTATCGCATGAGAGAAGCCAACGTTCTTTAGTAGTTCGCGTGCACTATTTTGTGTTTTTTTTTTAGGAACTGAGGAATTTGTCCCCACAGCGACGATATGATGCAAACCCGTAAATGCGTATGTACGTTTCATTATTATAACTACAATTGTTGTACAGTGAATGACCTACACTAATGATTGATATTGTATTTAAAACAATGAAAAGCTACTAACGGTTGTCTGAATGTCAACATGAATTACATTTAATCTAATCCAACAAATAAACAATACTTGAGCAAAAAAATACAAAACAAATACTACACTGATGCTGGTATAAATAGCAGCTAATTGAGTGCAGCGTTGCGGGGCCGTTTCAAAACATCGTAATGGCTTGTGCTTGACGCGCAGAGCTCTCTTCTCAGCAAGGTAGAGTTCCGAGAGTCGGGACTTTTTTATTGGAAATTACTTTCTCTTTAATAATCTTCTTTAATGTTAACAGTTTTCTAGTTATTTTCAAAAAAACAAACTCCATTGTTTTCAACTTAATTTTTCAATAATTGTGGGGTAATTTGCCCTCGCTCATATTTATGCAGACGGAATCTAGAATTATCACCATTTTGTGGGCATATCATCCATTATCCGGTGTTTCTAATTGGCCATTCTTCTTATGATTAGAGGGATCCGTTCGTTTTACAAAGGGTTGAACATAAAATAAGGAGCGGCCAAGTGCAAGTACGTCACTGGAATCGAGCCTCGAAGATTTTTCGGAGTATGTTGTATGTTTTCCCTCAAAATCAACCCCCAAAACGTATAATTACAGTGTTACAATTAAATAATAATTTTTTTGTGATGTAACTACAAAAATACACTGTTTTTCGAATTTTTCCTTTTGCGTGTGCTATACCCAAGACATCATTGCTTCTTAGTAAATTTCAATATTATAGGTCAACGGGAAGTACCCAACAGATTTTGATTCCAAATGCCAAAATGCATTTTGATTGCGTTGATTTACAATTAGAATTTGTTTTTTTCAGCGCTAAGCGATTTCAGACCTGAGTATTTGGTATTAATTTCAACTTGATATCTCTATGGGTTCTTGATCTTGATCGATATTCAAAACAGACAAACGAACAACAAAGTGATCCTGTAAGGGTCTTCTTTGTTATCGAGGTACGGAACCGTAAAAAAAAATGTAGAGAGTAATTTCAGTATAAAGTAGCCTAAAGTAACCTTACAATAATTTTAGTTAGAGGGTAATTCGTCTTGCAGAAATTCCGACTTGCATGGAGTCAGTCGAGTACAATTTACTTGGCAATGAACTCTAACCGTTACAATTATGTTGTACTTCTCTCGAGGATTGTACGGTTCAATGTTTAGGTTGTATTTTCACTTTTGTAGGTCATTAATGAAACCGTTTATTTATGATCGCAACAAGATTTTTTACGAGATACTTGCATTAAGTGAATTGGTAAAAGCAGTGGAACAAACGCAACTGAAGTCAATGCTTTTACTTGAGATACGTACTACGTACTATGTACCTACTTAAACCTGTTACCTATCACGGTGTCGTGCTATCACAGTCGTGTATCTGCACTTTGTGTTGGTTGTCACGAAACTTCACGTTTAGACGGATAATGGTAAAGTTATTTAGGAAATATGCGTACCGGTCAATTCTCTCAAGTTTCAAAAGAAAAAAGTAAAATAAAAGTGTGACGAATAAGAATGTTCTTAGGTAATTTTGTTGTTCCGTCTTCAAACAGGTAGCATTCGAGGAAACACGTTGAAAAGTTGAATTAAAATTTCTACGAAAGGGTGGCCTACGGGGCACGACCATTACAAAACAAAATTCTATGCTTATTCTTATATTAATAATAATATTACAGAAAATGTAATTGCAAACTTTTTTTTGAAGTGTGGCATTTAAATCAATTATACTGGTAAACAATAGCTAAATATCACGAAAAAAAATTTAAAATTAGTTAGGGCTTCGTAATATAAGTAGTAGAAGGAAATACGATACGTACCTGAAAGAAACATGAAAGAATCCGAAGCTCATTAGGGTTAATGAGAATACTACATAATTTTTATGTACAATTTGATTAGTGTTTTTTTTTTTAAAATTAATTGAATCCGAATTAGCCTGCTTTAATTGCTATATAATATGATTAGATAATAAAAATGAATGGCTTCGTCTACAGCTTACTTAAATTAAAAGATGGACTTCACTCTATTGAGTAGAACAGTATCTTTATCGTTATTACTGTTAAACAAACAAAAAAAAGAGCAACCTGAGAAGAGAACCAATTAGGCATGTAATACTTGAGTGGCCAATGAAACTGGTGACCAACAGTCCCACAAGGTTGCTGTTTAGTAAGAAAAAAGAATAATTTATATGTTAATCTATACAGCGAAGACGCCATCAACATCATTAAAGACAGTACAACTGTAGGGATAGATATACAGGGGCTAGAAATTGGTATGCTTAGATTTGCAGATGATATAGCAATATTAGCAACTAGTAAGGAGGGCCTAGAGATAGCTTTAAATAAAATGGAAGCGGTACTGACAGATCAGTACTGCATGAAAATAAATAAAAGTAAAACTAAAATACTGGTATGCAAGGGAAGAAAAAAGGGAAAGAGCGAATATAAAAATAGGAGACGAAAAATTAGAAGAAGTGGCTGATTTTAGGTATATAGGAAGTCAGATAAGTCAGGACGGAAGGAGTATTAGGGATATATAGCAGAAGATAGCGCAGGGTCGCCTTTAATAAAAAGAAGTTACTTCTGTGCTCGCGAACGGTTAATTTAGAATTTTAAAAAGGTTGTTAAAGGTGTATGTTTGGAGTGCGGCGTTGTACGTGTGCAAAACATGGACAGTGGGCGCGGCGGAAAAGAAAAGGTTAGAAGCCTCCGAAATGTGGTGTTATAGGTGAATGATGAGGATAACGTGTGTAGAAAAGGTTAGAAATGAAGAGGTATTAGAAAGAATAGGAGAACAGAGGACTCTATGAAAGTCAATAAAAAATAGGTGAGAGTCTAGTCAGAGACATATTAGAGGCAGAAACAGAAGTTAGGGGGGATAGAGGTAGACCTAGGTTGGATTACTGTTCACAAATAGTTAAAGATGTGGGTTGTTCTAGTTTTAGAGAAATGCGAAGTTTAGCTGAGGGTAGGAAAGAGTGGAGGTGTGTGTCCAACCAGTCTTAGGACTGACGATCCTATGATGATAATAACTTATTAGAAAACTTGAGTCTCGTACACTCCAAATTTTAACTTTTTAAATATTATATTACAAATAAAAAATTACGTAGCGCTTTTAGTAGCAAATAACAATCCAAAAGAAAAGTACTGTCCGTCTCCTTTAATTAATAATAAAAACAAAATGTAGATGATACTTTCTGAAATTCAAAATAAATTAGAGCTTTTTCGTATGTGCTAATCTATCTCTCCCTTATCAAATAACATCCCAACTTATACATTTTTGTATCCTGTTATTTCCGATTTTATGTTTTTATTTTTGTGTTTGAAGAGCCCTTTTCAACACCAATCATTCCTATTCTTTATCATATTGCAGCAATTTGTCCAATTTTTCCTTTCACCATCCTGCCTTAATATATGCAACCAAGTTTTCACCCTCACTTTACATCTTGTACAAATTCTTTCGCCCTCCTCTAACCAATATTTATAATCATTTTCATTTCCCACTCTAAACCTTGGAATTACATTAATAAGTTTTTTATCATGACTTTCAACGAATCTTAAATCATCCCCTTTTATTATTTCACTGTATCTAACTCATTTCATTATTCCTACACATATACCTATTCTTCCCTGGTCGTAGTCGTAGTTCCTGATTTAAATTAAATTCAGTTCAATTAATGCCTCCTCCCATTTGCTTTCATTCCTATTTTTACGTCTCCTCCTTCTCCAAATCACATTTTTCTTGTACTTAACTACACCTTTTTTAGCTTCCTTTACTAATTTCCCACATTTTATATCTTTCCTAATTACGTAATAATTTTTGTATGTGTTTTCAAATTGCTTTTTCTTTGTCCACCCCCAAATTTCAATTCCGTAAAATATCACACCTTTTACTATTGCATCAAATAATTTTCTTCTTCTGTACAAATCACTTTTACACAACTTAATTTATTTATGAAATTTAGAAAAATTAAGTGACCAATCATTATGTGTCTTTAAAGGTTATACCTACTGACTGAAACAGGGAAAAAAGAAAGTACACGAAATTCAATTAACAATGTTGTAAGAAAGAAATAGGTGAAATACATATGGGTTAAATAGACATCTTGAAGGGTTAGTTAGAGCCCGATTAAGGTAAAAACTTGAGATGTAGGTTGCTCTAGTTTTCGAGAGATGCGAAGACTGACCCGAGATATTAAGAAGTGGAAGTGCGTATACAGCCCAGTATTCCGGCTGAAGAACTAATGATGACATGATGATATTATTTGCAACTGACGACGTCCCACTTTGCCATTTTTTCTAACTATATTTACGATTAACGCGTTTTAGGGCATTTGTAATCTATTTTGGACCAGGAGATTTATTTTTGCTTTAACCTTTGAATTAGCTGTATTACGTTATGAATAAAAGATTAATATCTTTCGTTTGCCAGATTTTTATATAATTTAAAATTGTTTAAAAACTGTTCAGTTAGAAGATTAGTTTTATTTAATAAACTCACCGTTAAACAACAGACTGATTTCTAAAATTACATAGAAATGCAACATTCTGCTTGTCTTTATCCATTGCATATAACTGCAGCTGACTCGAGTATAAAATTGTTTTACTTCACTGGAGTATATTGGAAAATCCTTGAACCTATGATGGCATCCATTTTAGAACTACAACTTGCCGAGAAATATTTTAAACGGTGGTGCAGTTTTAAACAATTTTTTTAGTAATCATAAAAATTTACGAAACCTGCTGAAACTTTTAAGTGCACTTCTGTTCTATGTCCTCTCATTTTCAATTAACAATTGATTGTTTATTCTGTACGTTTCAATCGGCTTCATTATTAATTTTTTAGTACACAAAAGCTTTTAATATCAGCTATTTCTAATCTCATCTTTTTATAGCTTTAAATATGTTTATACATAAACTAGTTCTTGATTTGTTATCTGTGAATAACACCAATTAATCTTGATATAACAGACTATGCAGTTTATTTCTGATTATGAAAGCAGGGGAAGCGTAATAACGATTTTAAATACCTTCCTCGTTATCAGATATTCATAGGAATTAGTTTTGTTGACGTCTGATACATCGGAGCTGCCACTTACGTAATGGAATGAATTTTAGTCTATAAGAAAGTTATTATGTGCGTATCAAATACTTTGTAATTACTTCATAAAGGTGTTTAATATTGACTATATACTTATCGCGGTAATAGGAATACTTACACTCGCTTCCCTGTTCTACAGTTATGTGATCTCAGCAGGTGGTTTTCTAATCTTTCCTTCTTTCTATTTTACTTAAAGGTAGAAAGTAGTTTTGGATGGGCTAATAAGGTTTTTAATATTCCATGTCAGAAATTACACAATTTTTAAAATGATGGCACTATAAATAGTTTACACCCGTCTGATTAAATCGCTGTGGAAACTCAATTTAGGAAATCATTTAATTTCACTCATGTAATAGTCTCCGTTAGGCAGCACTTTAGTACCAGAAAAATTGAGAAATTTTTTATAGAAACATTGCTTCAATCGCTTTATCAATTTAGTGCATGAAAAGTACCCACGGAAAAAGCTTCGTAGTACTGTCTCATCTGTACTTTTTTTTAATTAAATTATTCTTATGCAAAGATAGAAGAGTGATACTTAGTTTGTATAAAGAGCAACAGGCAGTTATAGAGCTGGGGCTTCAACGTAGAGAAGTAAATAATAGGAAGGGAGTCATACAGGGCTGCAAACTGTCACTGCTACTTTTTAATCTATACATCCAGGGCGTGATCAACATCATTAAAGACAGTACAGCTGTAGGTATAGATATATGAGGGCAAAAGATTAGAAGCACCGAGCGGCATGGCCTAGAGGTCTAGACCATTGCTTAGCATTCGGGAGGACGTCGGTTCGATTCCGGGTCCGTCTGCCTTGGTCCAAGTTTTTCTGTGGTTTCCTTGGATCACTTAGGCAAAAGCTGAGGCAGTAATATTCCACAGATAATTTTTCACTCTCTTCTGTCTTCATTTCGTCCATCTCATCTTTCTCACCCGAACCACCACCCACCCATTCACACGATTTCTAAAAGCAGGCTGAAGAGGGCCTTCCGCCCCACCTTCCGGCATAGTCCGGAGGGACTGCCCAGCATAACTGGCTGGTGGGAATGAAACAACCAAAAGTTTAAGTAAATTAGAGGCTTAGATTTGCAGATGATATAGCAGTATATTTGAATGTAACAAGGAGGAGTCAGAGATAGCTTTAGATAAAATGGAAGCGGTCTTGACAAAACAGTATTGTGAAAATAAATAAAAGTAAAACAAAAATACTGGTATGCAAAGAAAGACAAAGTAGAGAAAGAGCGAATATAAAGATAGGAGACGAAAAACTGGAACAAGTGGCCGATTTTAGGTATGTAGGAAGTCAGGACGGAAGGAATAGTAGGGATATAAAGCAAAGGATAGCCCAGGGTGTTAAAAGCGTATGTTTGCAACGGGACGCTGTACGGGTTCGAAACATGGACAGTGGGAGCGGCGGATAGAATAGGTCTAGTAAGAGACATGTTAAAGGCAGAAACGGATGTTAGGAGAGGTAGAGGTAGACCTAGACTAGCTTACTGTTCGCAAATAGTTAAGAATGTGGGATGTTCTAGTTTTACTGAAATACGAAGATTATCTCAAGATAGGAAAGAGTGGAGGTCCAACCGGTCTTAGTACTGACGACCTTATGATGATGCAAGTGTAGTGTAAACTCTACCCAGCCATTACATTGTGACCTTAAAATTGTCATAAATGAAACTTTTGACAAGGTTTGAAATTATGAAGTATTTGGTATAAAATATTACTTAAGTACCTATACATCTGAAAAATAAAAATGAAGTTGCAAGCTGCAATATACGATTCAGTAATTGTTAAGTTAGAATTTGATTTAATCCACAACCTTGTCCAAGTAAAAGGAACAACCGTTCATTGTAATGTGTAAACAGGGTGGTTTTAAGTGCTAATCCATATTTTTAAATTACATAGTTGTAAGTTTACGTTTTGATAATAAAGCAAAACATTTTAATGTAAAAGGTAAAATAAAACAGCATAGAAATTTTCATTAATTAAATAAAATTTCGAACAATTTCGGTTACACGACCATTTTCAAAGGTTAACAATAAATCTACACAAATGCGACAATCAAATCAAACTCAGTACCCAAAAACACCCCTAGTCCCTGATTTTAATGATTTTTCCTCAATTAATTTTTGAGATATATTATCAACAACTAATCTTGCAGATTTTTATATTAATGAACAAATAGAGATTTAACGTACAATAACAACCGGTAAACTTTGATCTTAAATTTGTTTAGAACACGTTTTACACAAATTTTTATGCAATTATTTATTATTCCGAAACAATGCCTCTTTTTTAACAACGTTTACTCCATTAACAGTGTTATTTTTAAACATTTTAAACTGTTCATCATCATAAGGTCATCAGTCCTAAGACTGGTTGGACACGCACTTCCACTCTTTCCTATTCTGAGCTAATATTTGCATTTCCACAAAACTAGAACTACCCACATCTTTAACTATTTGCGGACAGGTCTAATCTAACCTAGGTCTACCTCTACTTCTCCTACTTCTGGCTCTAATGTGTCTCTGACTAGACTTTCATGCTTAGGAAGATGTCCTACCAACCTATCTCGCCTATTTCCTATTGACTTCCATAGAGTTTTCTGTTCTCCTATTCTTTCTAATACCTCTTGATTTCTTACCTTCTTTATCCACGGCATCCTCATCGTTCGCCTGTAACACCACATTTATTTCAAACGCTTCTAACTGTTACAAAAATGAAATGTATGAAACGAAATATCTTAAATAATGGGAATTAAATTGTAAAAGTCTCCATTAAGCTTATTTTTTATTTAACATTTTCTCTCGCGTCTCATTATTAAGGTAATACATTTAGTGGCACATTTGCGAAAGTCTATTCGCGATTCTTTTTTGTTAATTTTTCAATTAAAAGTTTTAATTGCAGTCCATTAAGCACTCATACCTTTTGTTGTTAATTCCTAGAGACTACACTACAGGGAGATGTTAATCGATACTTCGTTAATTTAAAAAGAGGCGACTCAGTTTACTAATTACGTTTTATATTACTTTTAAATGCTTCCGTGATTAATTAACGTACCTGTATGTATAATTAATTTTAGCGACGACTTCTATAGATTTTGGATATAGGTAAGGTTATTACAGTTTCAACGCGGCCCTAACATCTCTAAAAACATGTTTCATTTGCTGACCGAGAATAAATGAGTACAGCCTTTCACGATTGCTATCAATTGTAGCCAGAAAAAGTAAATGGTGCATATGTTAGTTAAGAAAAAAATATTGAATTTTAATAAATCGTTTTCTATTTACGAACGTCTTGAATACTAAACAAAAGTAATGTAGGTAGTTTACATGGTTTTTGTCCTAGAAATGAAAAGTGCTGTTTCTTAACACTTGACGTGCACTAAATTTCAAAAACATTTTGACAAAAATCACGTTTCTTACAAAAAACCTCATCATCATAAGGTCGTCAGTCCTAGGACTGACTGGACACGCACCACCCTATACTAGAACATCCCATATCCTTAACCATTTGCGAACAGTAATCTAATGTATGTCTACTTTTACTCCTTTTAACTCCTGTTTCTGCCTTTACTACGTATCTGACTAGACCTTCATGCCTAAGAAGGTGTCCTACCAACCTATCTCGCCTATTTCTTATTGAATTCCATTGAGTCCCCTGTTCTCCTATTCTTTCTAATGCCTCTTCATTTCTAACCTTCTTTATCCACGGTATCCTCATCATTCGCCGGTAATACCACATTTTGAACGCTTCTAACCCTTTCTTTCCGCCGTGCCCACCATGCATGTTTCGCTCCCGTACAGCGCCGCGCTCCAAACATACATCTTTAACAATCTATTCCTAATTTCTAAATTAATCGTTCGCGAGCATAAAAGTGACTTCTTTTTATTGAAGGCTACTCGACCCTGCGCTATCCTCTGCTTTATATCCCTACTACTCCTTCAGTTCTGACTTATCTGAATACCAGTATTGTTGTTTTACTATAAAAATTAAAAAAAAAAATAAATAAAAATAGATTACCTCACCTTCTTTCATATTTGTTTGTATCTATCTCATATAATAAACCATTAATAATCATTCAACATTGCCTGCCCCTAATGCCCTCGATAATGATGCTCAAAAAATCTCAAAACCTGGTGGAAGCGCTCTCCATATTCGGCGTTGACGTGCCTGAGGTTTTCAGGGAAGAAATTAAGGTGCAAGTGAAGGATGAAATGAACATTTAGACATGTTGACACCCATTCGTTGAAAATTATGTAAGTAATCAGCAGTTAACTGCGGGTAATTTTATTTTTCTTTTTATCTAAGAAATTTCGGATGACTAGTCACAGTGAATTCCAAAGAGATCTTTCAGTATCCGAAAGACTGTTTGCAAATATAAATATCATCCTGTAACATTTTTTTGATTTGCTATTCTATAAAAACACCTTTCAGTTTCGCCTCAGAAAATTAGGAAAAACAGAACATAAAAGTTTTATGGCTACACTAATTTTGTCTAAAATCCTGTCAAAATTTTTCACCAATCCTTATTTTATGCAAAACGACGATAGAATATTTTTTTTTGTGGGGATATCAAACATTTATGTTTTACATTCAGTTTACTGATGATATATTCTTCTCTAACTAGTCAGTCTATCCTTTTATAATGATGTTATTTGGTTCTTGAATACTATAAACATACAAAACAATAACATTTTGTAAATAACAGTCATATGGGTTCCTTCATATCATTGGCATATTAAAATTCAAACATCTGTTTCCACCTACAGCCCAGTGAAGAAGAAAGAAAACCAAGTACCTAAGTGAGGAGCCTACTTTTTGTCTTGGTTCGACACAAAAGTAACAAAAAGGGTCAGGATGTACTTTACAGAGCCTTTTTAACATTTTGAAAACAAATATTTGTTATCTGAACACTACACTGCATCAAATTTTTACAATGAATTAAGAACCCAATTGTAAGTAGATAATCCGAAAATCAAATGTAATGATAACTTGAGTCTTTAGCATGATAATGATAAAACATAATAAGTTATGCAACTAAATAAAATAATATAAAATTCACCGGATAGTTTTCAATAAACTAGTGGAATTATCATATTTTAAAAATTCTTAACATGGTCAATTTCCTAGAAAATACCAACCCAAGAGAAGCATTTGTTTATTTTAATTTATAACGTTGCCGGTACGAGACCGTTGCATAAGATTTTTAATTCGATTCACGTAGAACAAAAATTCATGAATAATGTGTACAGTTTGGTGGCGTGGAATTGAGATGTGAATAAATGCGTTTTTCCACGTGAAGGAGCAAACAACACTCGCTATTAGTATTTTGCCGCTAGAGAGAATGAATTATGTATGTTCGAAGTTGCATTATGTAGAATCAAAAGACTAGAACAACTATAAGACAGGTAGATAGCGAGCGGTTAAGTTAAGACCTAAAAGTACACAGAATTCGCGCTCCACGCGGAGGATTCTTTACAAAGGCAGGGCAGGTGAAAGGATTACCGTATGAGATGAAATTCTGATACATTTCTCGAGCCTAGCAGTTTCACGGCACCGTTAGCTCAAGCACCAGTGACACTTTGAATCTTAGACCATTCAACATGTTCGCGCAGGTGTTACAGGTGAGTAAAAAACATGCCGTTTATTATTTTATTACGCAACGAATGCATTTACAAGTTCACTGCCGATTTTGCTTTTTACTAACTGGTGTAGGTCATGGATTGTAGCGTTTGTTTTTGTTGTGGGCCTTTCTACCAAAAAACAAAATGTCAAATCTTCAGTATTTTTTTACTATCAGGATTACAAATTCAATATTTTAGAAAGTCCGGTGATCGTTCGGATAAGTCTGGAGACACCGATTTAATAAATTTAAAAATTTACAAAAAAAAGTTTATTGGTTTTAGATAGTTAAAAAAATAATCAACCAGTAGATTAACTGAATTTATTTATTTAAACATTTTAAATAATTCAAACTCAAGTATTCAAAATAATAGCGTCCACCGGCTCACTCCATACTCTAGGTAGAGAATTAGTAGAGTAAGTACATTGTGTGTGACATTTAATGTTTTTCATATAAATTCGGAGATTATTTTTTACAAACTGGAGTTTGGAGAAAATTCAACTTTTCTGGAGTCTCCGGATGAAAACTCGAGGATTGGCAAGCCTATTTTTACGTACCTAAGTAAATAATTAAGTGGGTGGGTACTCTGTTTCCAATGAGTAATTGGAAGTGGAATTAAAAATTTTTACGTATAAGAATTGCAATAAATAATCTTAATAATTTCCAGTTTAAGACAAGTTTATTTATATTAATTAATTGCATATAATGTAAATTCAGTTACACTTAAATAAATGGTAGGTAGGATCGAACAGTTTAATTAATGATCGTGAATGTGGCACAACAAAGTAGTCAAGCTGAATTGGAAAATGTCAAAATCAGGACACTTTAGGGATTAATTTGGTTAAGGGTTGGCTATAGTAGGTTAGTTGGAGCAATTTAAACTAACCACAGCGTAACTTTCAAGATATTCATAACATTAAAAGAAAAAAATTAATCGGTAGAAAATCAATAAACATCAATTATAAAACGCTAATTTTTGAATTTGGCACTAAAAGGCAATTTTGAAACTCGTTTATTGTACCAGCTTCATGGATGTATATACCTATATCAAAAGGTAGAATGTTATGCTGCTTAAGGGCTTAGAATAGGTGCCAACATCTTCGATGAAAAAATCACTTCCCTTGTTTTTTTCACTCTTGATGATGGACTATGTCCGAAATATATGTCGAGTACCTATTAAATTTAGGGAAACATCTGAAATTTGTACTTTATTATATTTTTTGTATTGATTTCAATAATCATTAAGTTGATACCATTGTTTCATATTTATATTACTAGATATATGACCTTTAAGACACATTTAAAAATTCTGTACTGATAATGTTTTTATATTCTTTATAATGCTATGTTTGTTTGCTTTTTATTTTCTACTAAAAAAAGAAAGTTAATTTAAATAATTCTGTAAAATTCTCAACTTCTTCCAATTGAGTTTCTCAATTAGTAGCGTAAAAGTGACTAAAATTGAAGAGATATTCCAATTTTGTTATAATTCCTCGTAAGTTGTATATAATGAGAACCAAAATAATTTTATATAGATACAGAAATTCTGCCAATTCAGTAGCACAACAGAACGGCAAAAGTTTACGTAATTTATAATTTGCTTTTCAAGTTTTACTCTCTTCTGAAAACAAAC
>NW_020442467.1:191380-193134 GCF_000699045.2 Agrilus planipennis
TTAATAATTTCCAGTTTAAGACAAGTTTATTTATATTAATTAATTGCATATAATGTAAATTCAGTTACACTTAAATAAATGGTAGGTAGGATCGAACAGTTTAATTAATGATCGTGAATGTGGCACAACAAAGTAGTCAAGCTGAATTGGAAAATGTCAAAATCAGGACACTTTAGGGATTAATTTGGTTAAGGGTTGGCTATAGTAGGTTAGTTGGAGCAATTTAAACTAACCACAGCGTAACTTTCAAGATATTCATAACATTAAAAGAAAAAAATTAATCGGTAGAAAATCAATAAACATCAATTATAAAACGCTAATTTTTGAATTTGGCACTAAAAGGCAATTTTGAAACTCGTTTATTGTACCAGCTTCATGGATGTATATACCTATATCAAAAGGTAGAATGTTATGCTGCTTAAGGGCTTAGAATAGGTGCCAACATCTTCGATGAAAAAATCACTTCCCTTGTTTTTTTCACTCTTGATGATGGACTATGTCCGAAATATATGTCGAGTACCTATTAAATTTAGGGAAACATCTGAAATTTGTACTTTATTATATTTTTTGTATTGATTTCAATAATCATTAAGTTGATACCATTGTTTCATATTTATATTACTAGATATATGACCTTTAAGACACATTTAAAAATTCTGTACTGATAATGTTTTTATATTCTTTATAATGCTATGTTTGTTTGCTTTTTATTTTCTACTAAAAAAAGAAAGTTAATTTAAATAATTCTGTAAAATTCTCAACTTCTTCCAATTGAGTTTCTCAATTAGTAGCGTAAAAGTGACTAAAATTGAAGAGATATTCCAATTTTGTTATAATTCCTCGTAAGTTGTATATAATGAGAACCAAAATAATTTTATATAGATACAGAAATTCTGCCAATTCAGTAGCACAACAGAACGGCAAAAGTTTACGTAATTTATAATTTGCTTTTCAAGTTTTACTCTCTTCTGAAAACAAACAATTATATGGTAAAGGCGCACATGTTAAACTTTCTTTGTTGTGCGTACTACGAGTCCCCATTAACACCTTTTACTAATTCAATATTTACATTGCTTAGGTATTTAGCATTGTTGAAAGAATCAATGGTTTTTAAAAGAGTTGTTTTCTAAAAAGTCAAGAAATGGGTAGGCGGTATTTTAGTGATTTCGTTAGTCTGCCTGCTTGTTACTTTGTAACTTTAGCATCAACGCATCTTTTTAAAGTTATCTATTACAAATTTTGCAAGATCGTGGTTTTGAAATTCTTCCTAAGCATTACAGTAAAAAAGATGAAATGTTGTTATAGTTTATCACATATTCTAGACGTAATTAATCTTTCTATTCTCATGTCAACTAAAATTAGAAAACACATATAATAAGATACTACTACTACTAATGTAAGTTTATTGTTAAATGATCAAATAGAAGTACAGTCTATTTCAATTTGTTAGAATTGTGACCTTGAAGAAATCTGCGCGAAGATAGAAAGAATACACACTAGGCATGAGCAAGACAGAATTAGTTGGAACAAATTGAACGAGCAGAGCTCTCGATGGGCGGTCTTAGAAGATCGGTTAGAACTGTACAGTACTAGACGAAAATGTTTAGCAATTTCTTAAAACAAAAATGTATATAAATTAACAATAGAAAACAAAGCAAAAGCTTTATAGGTGTGTAGAACGTTAAGTTAATTCACTTGTTATTATTTTTGGCTAAATATGCTTTTAAATAAAGCATATTCTTAAATTTTAACGA
>NW_020442467.1:198414-210319 GCF_000699045.2 Agrilus planipennis
TTAAATTTTAACGAGGCAGTTTAAATAATTTTGCAAATGGTACTGTACACTTTTGTCTAGTTCTCGCTCGATGATCGGTGGAGAAATGAGCTCCGCAGACAAATATGATTGAATTTGGAATTATGCTACGGCGTATCCTAATAAAGGGAAGGGGCATATCTCTAACTTCTTGAAACGAACAGTAGGTACATATGTATTTACTTCGTGCAAAGGTTCTCATTTTATATCAATCCTTACATTTGCCAGCCTGAATTAGTAAAACCTAAAATTTGCCAATATTATGTTTTTTACAGTAGAACATATATCTATTAATAAAGATAAAGCAAGAAAACATTAAACCCCCCTACGGCTGTAATTGCCCATTTAAAAGTTACAAAATTACCGCAAGGTTTGGATTAAATAAAATACAGCCTTTTTTTCTTTAAATTGTTATTTTTATTTGAATCGTAGGTAATTAGGATAGGGTTATGTATGAGATAATTTTCCATGACTATTTCGCATAAAAGTGGTTGATTTTCGTTAATGCAGCGTTGAATTTTCTTCTTCAATGCACGCGTGCTTGCGGGCCTGTCGGCATAAACCTTTGGTTTAAAAAAAATAAAATAAAAGAAATCCAATCATGTTAATTCACATGAAACGAGTGAATACTCGGCCAAGAAACGTCCCATACAGCAATTGAATTATTTCATGGGCTGTATGGCATGTGGCACCATCTTGTTGAAACCATATGTCGTCCACATCAATATCATTGAATTTAGGCATATATACAGTAAAAGTTCCTTATTCACGGTTTCCTTATTTGCGTTTTCATTATTCGCGGGTGAAAAAATTGTAATCCATTTCCTGTGTTCGCGGCAAAAAATTTCATTATTCGCGGTTGCAATCGGTAAACAGAAAAGTATTCGGTGTCGTTTATTAAGGGGATTGACAGCAATAGACCGCTAATGCCTAGTGTGAATTTTTCCAAAAACATGGGTTCCTTTTCTTTTCTTCGAGATAAATATCTAATTTTTTGTATGGTAACGGCAAGGGTTCACACTAACTCGGTACGTTTTTGGTTTTCAATAATATGGTCATTAAAAGCTTTTACAAGTGCTTAAAATTGGTGCTTCTTGTAGGACACGTATTTTCAATAGAAATTAAAAATTAAAAAATAGCCTTCGACACGCTTTAGAAAAAGGTTTTATGTATCTTACTACAAAATTTCAAACCCCTGTTCGAAATATTAAACTCATGATATCTAGAAGCGATGAGCATGTTTTTACTCTACGGCGCGTGTACTACTGAATCCCCTTAATGTATCGGCATCTTTTGAGTGTGTACTGTTCATATGTGCCGAAGCGGCTTTCATAAAAGATGTAACCGAGTGGACTAATTTTAAAATTCAAAACAAGAAAAAAGCACTAATTTTTTTAAATTCATGGCTAAAGCTTGTAATTTTAATTTTAATTGCGAATTTCTCAATGAATTGATCTTTTTTTATACATTTTGATTTTATTTTGGTACCTTAGAATGAATCCCTTATGATTCCATACTAATTCCATTCCATATCCACGGTTTCTGTATTTGCGGAATATTTATGGAACGTATACCCAGCGAATAAAAATCTTTTACAGTAACTTTGTTTTCATGTCGCTATGGAGCACAGTAGCATCTATTGCTTATCCAAGTTCATTTTTAAAAAAGTATTGCATACCCAATCGTGCCTACAGCCCAAAATTTGCACTAAACAGTTACACATTGAGGTTGCATTTGTTTTTCGACAAATGCGGCAATTTTGACGATTAAAAAAGCAATTTAAGTGAAAATATGCTTCATGGCTGAAAATTATTTTATTCGATAAATCAGTATCCACTTGTTGCTGTTCAGTAATCCATTCAACGAATTCTCTTTGTTGTGCATGACTATTGGGTTTCAGTTCGTGTCAATTGAACTTTGTAAGCATTGGAGACACAGATATTGACATTTGAAAGGCCGGCATCATCAATTAGTCAATTAATAATAATTTTTCGAATCCGACCATATTCTGTACGAAATTTTTGAACTGTGGTCGACAAGCATTCATTATTTTTGAAATATTGTATTCATTTTTACTATCCTTAAATTATCAGCGGTTGTATTAATTTTAGGGCACCCTTTGTAAGTACTGACTAATTAATAATATTACACAGGAAACATCTACTTAGTTAATGAACTCATGTAGTGAAATATTGAGATTATTCATACTAATCAGCGAACAGCAGACATCGCCGAAACCTGAGGCACTAGTGCTAATCCCTGGGCTCGAAGTAGCTAGGTGCAGTCATGCTCCTAACTTCATAATGTCGAATCTGAAGTAAGGTGTGGAGATGTTAAAATATTACTCTCAACGCCTCGAAAGAACAGTAACTGCAAAAACTTATTTTTAAACTTGAGAGCATATTTAGTGATAATTGTTTCAATTGATTTTAACAATCTTTGAATTTAGAAAAAATATTTTTATTCATTGCACATAATTAACTGATAAATATACATTAGGATTATAATTAGATCAATATTTAGTTTTATTACCTTTGGCCGCAATACACGATTCCAGTCGGGAATTCATACTCCCGACAAAGACACCAATTATTTAGGGACCCAATCGTTCCAAATGGTCTGGATTTTGGCCATCCAATTGTCAATCGATCGTTCAGTCTCTTTCTCAAGGATATCTTTCATCAATTTCGAGATTTTCGATAGGGTTGAGGTCTGGCGAACAAGCTGGCCACTTTATGACCACAAATTCTTTGCTATCAAACCACTCTTTATTTTCCATCAGTACTATTGATAACAACAATCGATCGGTAATTTGATTCTTAATTCAAATGTGTCCTTTGTTTGGTTTGCATGGTAATCACCTAGCATCAAATTAATAATTTAAAAACTAAGTGACATAATTTTATCGCTAAATCTGCTCCCAACTATATATACATGCAGTTTTAGTGTTATTAGGGCAATATCTAATGGCCAGTTAGATTTCTATGCTATACTCATCGGTAATAGGGTCTGCATTTTGCCAACGATATGTAGGTACTGTAGCCATATTCCACAAGAGGATCTTATTTATACATGTTTTTATTGTACTTTGAGAGTATCATATTAGTTTTTTATAAATTTCAAGCGTATTCTTTTTTTAAGAAAACTACCCTCGCAAATTCTGTAGTGCTACCCCCCTTGTATAAGTATTCATGTAGGCTCAGCTAACTAATTGATGTTTTCAAAGGTTAACAATAAATCTACACAAATGCGACAATCAAATCAAACTCAGTACCCAAAAACACCCCTAGTCCCTGATTTTAATGATTTTTCCTCAATTAATTTTTGAGATATATTATCAACAACTAATCTTGCAGATTTTTATATTAATGAACAAANTTAGTTTTTTATAAATTTCAAGCGTATTCTTTTTTTAAGAAAACTACCCTCGCAAATTCTGTAGTGCTACCCCCCTTGTATAAGTATTCATGTAGGCTCAGCTAACTAATTGATGATGATTAATTATAAAGTCTGTAAAACTGTTTCTCTTTACTCAGAATGATGGTTAGTATCATCTTCCAAAATATTTAATATTTGTCCTGAAACACCCTGTAAAAAGAAAAAGTACTTCCTTGTTAAAGAAAATTGTGAAATTGTTCATATCCTTTGTCATTATGTGAAACTGTTTATTTAACTACTTTCATTTTCAAAATTTGTGACAAGCAAAAATTATCCGTAATAATTGCTGTCATTTTAAAGTTATAATTATCGGTTCATAAGTCAGTTATGTTTATTGTTTTTACTGTAACGCATTCCATCCAATTGTCAGGAGAAAGTTTAAAGACAGTTACTATTAATATTGGCAAACGCTAATTACTGTTTCTTATAGAACTAGTTCATTTCATTTATAACAGATTACAGTCATTTTCTATGCACCAGGTAAAGAAAGGCGGTAGAAATCGTTTTGTTCACTTTGTCTTTTCTTCAAAATCTTCTCACAAATTCTACTGAAATTAAGTACATTGTCTGCGTAAATCCTTGATTGGAGAATCCGATCCCTCTCTAAGTTCTGTAGTTAGAAAAGAAGAGTTCTGCTTGACTTACGATTAGAACTTTGAAATTTACTATCAAGAGAAATTTCATACCATTATACATCAAATGAAAATAAATCAAACTAAAACAAAAATACTGGCAAGCAAGGGATGAAAAAGATGGTAAAGAGCAAATATAAATATAGGAGACGAGATCAGTGGCTGATTTTCGGTATCTAGGAAGTCAGATAACTCAGGATGGAAGGAGCGGTAGAGATATAAAACAGAAAGAAGTCCTTCTATGTTCGCGAACGGTTAATTTAGAAAATCGAAAACGATTGTTAAAGGTATATGTTTAGAGCGCGGCGCTGTACGGGTGCGAAACATGGACGGTGGACGCGGCGGAAAAGAAAAGGTTAGAAGTGTTGAGAATGTGGTGTTACAGGCGAATAATGAGGATACCGTGGATAAAGAAGTTTAGAAATGAAGAAGTATTAGAGAATAGAGGTCACCATGGAAGTCAATAAGGAATAGGCGCAATAGTTTGGTAGGACACCTTCTCAGGCATGAAGGGCTAGTCGGAGACATATCAGAAGCAAAAGTAGGAGTTAAGAGGAGTAGAGGTAGACCAAGGTTAGATCACTGTTCACAAATGGTAAAGATGTGGGATGTTCTATGAAAATGGAAAAATTAGTTCGGGATGGGAATGAGTGGAGGTGCATGCTCAGCAAGTCTCAGGACTGACCACCTTATCATGATGATATTGATGATGAGACAAATAAAAAAAACATGACCAGTAACCTCTGATTAATATTAGGTGGCAGCCTTAGTTTTTTTTTTGGCGTAGAAGTAAATACAAGTTTGGTAGTAATAGTAATTAAGAGTACCTGGTACTGTTTCGCTGATTTAGTTTTATAAAAACTACGTACAAACTGTTCCTGTTACTGACAATAATGGCACAATAGTCGAAAAAGGTCAGATTGTATCTAAAAATATTGAAACTACCAAGTGGAGTTTATAATTGCTAATTTATATTTTACAAAAATGTTTTACCAAAAGTCTTCCCTACCCATAATTGCCATTATTCTATGCACAATGCGGTAGTATTCATTGCTTTTTTAGTTATAAAAGGCAAACGGTTTCGTATAGACTTCAGTGAAGTAAGCCCAGGTGATCAAACTACAGATTTTGAGAATTAATGTAATACGATAAAGAAAATCTTCTTTGAATTTTGTGTCCCTCTGTATGTTGTTAAAACTTTCTCAGATGTATTTAGTTGGAAATTAGCTGTCCAGTACGAAACCATTTGGTTTTAACAAAATCTACGATCAAATCGGCTGAATGGTGCATGTTGGTGCTTTGAAATTTAGTCTGCTGTTTTGAAGCAAATGATAATTTTTTGACGCCTTACTGATTACAACTAAACTGGGTGTAATATTTTAGGGATAATCTGAACATTTTTGAATAAAGGTAAAGCATTAATGAATAAATAAAGAATAAGAATCACCAATCTGGGATCACCCTGTATAACGATAGATAGATTTTGGAACGACTACATGCAATGGCTGATCATTCCTTTTTTGTATATCTTTCTGTATATCTATATGTCTTTTGAACGATGAGGATTGAGGATGTACCTAATCAAAAACCTTATTAATTCAGTTTTGAAATAATATTTAGTTCTTTTTTATATCTTATGTGAAAATTATCAAANAAAGAAGGCTGAAAAGGGCCTTCCGCTCTACCTTTCGGCATAGTCCAGAGGGACTGCCCGCCCACCAGCATTAGCAAAAAACAATTAATTAACTGCCGATGAGATATAAATGGCACTTAATGTAACTTCCAGTAGTATGGTCATCTGGTAAATTGCAGATTAAAATGCTGCAGAACAATCTATTTAAAAGTAGGTGATTTAATTAGTGTTTTTGTGGACGAATTTAAGTCCAAATTTTCTTATTTGACCGTAAATTCTTCGCGTTAATGCAACGAAAGCTTTCTTTCGCTGCTTCACTGACCACATACCAAGAATTCTTTTAGAAAATATAATTTATTTCATGTCACAATAAATATAAAATCTATAACTCAAGTGTTAGAATCATAGGCATGAAAAATAGTTTATTGATTTCTTATAGCAATCTTCTTATAGATTAGATTATTATTGATTTCTTATAGGGACTTGACCTGAAAAGTTGTAATAAATCGCAGATCATTAACTATACTAATGTGTGTATTATCATCTTGTAGTATTCATCAAATCTTGATGGAAATTAACAGACCTGAACGTTTCCGTATAGATCAAAACCACTAACGCGATTTTGATTGACATTATGAACACTAGTTAAACTTATCAATTGCCTTTTGTTTTTAAAAAGCATTATTGTGCGTCATTTCTACCTGTGGAGCGTTGTACATTGAGATTCAAGGGCATTAAAATGGGTTTTGGGTAGGACCAGGGCAGAAGGTCCTCCCTTTCAACTTCCTTTCAAGAATGATGCGACTTGATGAGTGGTGCTGGTTATTAGGAAAAGAAAGATTGAATGGACGATATGAAGGCATTAAAAGAGTGAATGATTGTCAATGCAATATTACTAATTCACAGCATTTACGTATACAATCCAAAAAGTAATCACAGAAAAACTCGAACCAAATCAGACAAACCTAAAGTAACCTCCAATACCAACCCACGATCTAACCTGTAGAGCTGTAGACTACAATACCGCTTGGTTCTCTTTACCCAAACCACTGTGCATCCCCATACAAATATTTTCTCTGAGTTCCGCTTGACTGTTTATATGTCATAATAGAAATACCCAAGTAACCGATTAGGGTTATGCTTTGATGGCAAAAAGAATGTCACCGAATCGCAATAACTTGGGATTACTGATATTCGTATAGGGAATAGCCCTGACATATTCTTAAAGTTTATATCCAAAATGGTGTTACGTTACCCTTTGTTAAATGTTTCACCAAAAATGGTTAAAAAGGTTTTAGCTTTGTCAATAGGTAGATATACTAATTGCTTTATTTTTACATTATTACTAATTGTTCGACTTTTCAATATTTAAACCCCTTCTACAACAGGATGTAAGTACGCACTCTTAGGAGGGTAAACGTCATGATCCTTTTCTAAGACTTAATCATTCTTTCATAAATAAATCCTACTACCTTAGTAACGCAATGATATATTTATGCTGATTCTATTTTAGTTTAAGGCTCTGTGGTAAGGCCTTAAGGTTTAGAACATTGCTTAGCTTTCGAGATGATAGCGGTTGCATTCTGGGTCTGCTTACTCTCATCACAATTTTTCTTTGGTCTTTTTGGTTCACTTAAGCAAATAGCAAGACAGTAAAAATATTCCACAGATAATCTTTCACTTATCTTCATTTCATCTTTCTCACCCGAACCACCATCCATTCGTTCCCATTATTCCTAAAAGGGCCTACCGCCCTACCCCCGGCGTTGTCCGGAGAGACTGCCCGCCCAGCAGCATTAGGAGCTATTGGACATGAACATTAAAAAGTTGAAAAAAAGTTTGTGTTGTAGGATCTGATTTTCCGATTTTCAATACTAGGAGTTCATTTGATTCAGGATGAGAAAAGCGGTAGAGGCATAAAATAGGGAACAGCATAAGGTCGAACTACTTTTAACAAAAATTCAATCACTTCTGTTAATTTGGAAATTCTAAAAGAATTATGAAAAGTGTCTTATTGGAGAAGGTTCTGTACAGGTGCGAAATGTGGATGTGGGAATAATGAACGGGGAGTTACTGTCAAAATGTAGAAGAATAAAGGGCGCTATGTAGAAGTGCATAAGAAAATAGAGACATAGAGTGGTAGGACTGCTTTTGAATTTATGGATATTCTAGTTTTCAGGAAATTTTCGCTTTAGTATCAGTAGCAAACCTTTGATGCTGCAAGACCTGTTGTTGACGTATGGAAAGACTTGCACTACTGTTCAATATCTTTAACCCCTTTGTCTACATGTATTGACTCACCGATTCATCCCCACAACTCACCTGCATAGTTTAGAGGTTTAGACAATTGCTTAGCATTCCGGAGGACGCAGGTTCGTTTCCGGGCCCGTCTGCCTTGGTCCAAGTTTTTCTGTAGTTTCCTTGGATTACTTAGATAAATGCTGGGGCAGTAATATTCCGTATATAATCTTTCATTCCCTTCTGTCTTCATTTCGCCCGTCTCATTTTTCTCACCCGAACCACCGCCAAACCATTCTCACGATTCCTGAAAGCAGGCTGAAGAGGGCCTTCCGCTCTACCTTTGGGCATAGTCCAGAGGGACTGCCCGCCCACCAGCATTAGCAAAAAACAATTAATTAACTGCCGATGAGATATAAATGGCACTTAATGTAACTTCCAGTAGTATGGTCTTAACTTCACAGCTTACATAAAAATCATAACACAATGTGTGATAATTATATTGCTCGATTGAACTGTAAGCGTTTGATAACAATAATTGCTAAATTACCGTGCAATGGCTCGCAGAGTAATTGTTTAGAGGAAAAACTATATTTTAATTACTTGCAAATAGTTTTACTTTCATTGAATTTACTGTTTCAATTGTGTAGAATTTCTTCTACATATTTTTCTCATTTATATAAAGATGCACAGTAATAGTGAATGTCTAGATATATACTGCTTCTACATGCATACCTTTTAATATAAAAACAAAAGAAACTTGCTTTTGTTTCGCTATTTGTTTGAATGAGCGTAATAGCCTACGATTTCATTATAAATTAATGCACAGTAAAATACCAAGAAAAGTGAACAGCTATATTCACACAATGCTAACTGACATTTACATTTTCTTAATTAATTGATCATCACATTAACATAGTTCTCATAGGAATTGTAAGGAGAAGAAGATCCACAGTAAGTACATGTTTATCACACCTGTGGGATTTGTAAGATGGTCAATTGTGAGCTAAACTTGCGAACCGAGGGTTCCATAATATCGTCGTAATTACTTAAAACTTGAATATCCTACATCTAGGCTACCCTACGTCTCTGTTTAGACTTGTTCTGATTTACAATATGTTATTAACATAGCCCTTCATCCTTCATGCCTCATTCTATCTCTCCTTTCCTTATTGATTTCCACATACTGATCTTATAGTAAGGGGTCACCTTGTAAGTAGGCAGGCAGGGCAGACCTGCCAGTGTTAGGATCCTTGTTCATTAGAATATCGAACTGTAGTTTCCATAATATTACGTATCGTTGCAATTATTTAGATAGAATATCCCACATTTAGGCTTTTCCATACCTCTCTTCAGTCTTCTAATCTGTTATCAACTTCGTCCTTCATGCCCCATTCTCTCTCCTTTTCCCTATTGACTTCCACATTTGATCTTACATATTGTACGTAGGCAGGCAGGACATATCTGCTAATGTTAGGGCCCTTGTTCATTAGAATATCGAACTGAAGATTCTATAATATTATATATATCGCCGCAATTACTTAAATCTAGATCTCATATCTAAGCATTTCTATGGCGTCTTTAGCCTTGTTTTACACATCCCACTTTTAGGCTTTTCCATTCCTCTCTTTAGTCTTCTAATCTGTTATTAAATTAACCCTTCATGTCCCATTCTATCTCTCTTTTTCCCTTACAGTAAGGGAATCATCTTGTAAATAGGCAGGGAGGACAGACCTGCCAGTGTTAGGGATTTTGTTCATTAGAATGTTGAACTGATGGTTCCATAATATTATGTATCGCCGCAATTACTTAAATCTGGTATTAAATTAGTCCTTTATGTCCCATTTTATCTCTCTTTTTCCTTATCGACTATTGGTTGATGACCTGGTAGGAACTAGAGGACTCCATTGATTGCTGCGACCTGAGCACTTGTACAGAGTAACCAATGGAAAAGAGGGGCCATATTTTGATCCCACAAAAGAGTTGATTTAGCAATAAGTCGAAAAAAAAAATATATTTGTGTTTCACTTGCAAAAATGTCTTCAGTGTTGTTCTGATTGCCCATAAATATGGGTAAAATTAGTAAAAAATATTTTTGATCTCTTAATCTTTTATTATATTGAAATTTTTCATAATTTGAAGGCAGTCAAATATCTCTTGAATGTTCCTTTGCAAACAATAATAGACCGATTTGGTCTTCGATGGCAACTACCTTTGTTAATTATATTATCGATGCTTTTCAATTGTATACAGATTATAGCAATTTCATAACTCTAGGCACAGTAGTACCTTGTTGGGGTGTTCCCCTTATTGGCTTCTGGCTTGTATTCTTTTGTTGCATACCAGGATCTTACAATCGGCGTCATCTAGAGGTTCAGATCATAACTTAGTATTCGTGATGATACCTATTAGATTTTAGGATCGTCCGTTTCGGTTCAAGTTTTCCTGTGGTTTCATTGGGCCACTTAGGCTGAAGAGGGTTCTCCACCCTACCCTCTAGCTTAACAGTAGAGGTAGGTTGGGGAGAGGGTCCTCTTCACCAGCATCAGCAGTTAATGAGAATGAGACACTCAAAATCTTCATTTATTTTTATTTTCCAAATGTATCCTTGCTATCTTATACCGGGCATCCTCCACGAACGTTCCTGCTAATAGAATTCAGACTTGGGTGGAAAAACTCATATCCGACATCCCGATATATATTGACCTAGTCACAAGTCCAACACCCTGTTCAATTATTGATTAACAAAGACCCCCTGATGTTCGTACGACTGGGTAGTGTTGAATTCCCTCTGATCAAGATCCTCTTCAGTCGAACTTGGATGCAGAAACAGAACAAAAGATTGGACTTTCTTAATTTGCTTTATAGTCAATTTTGAATTCATTCATTACCTAAATAGCAGGTGTTTAATTAGTAAGCATTAGATGTTATTCTTCCGTATACTCGTATACCGTATTGTATTGTTCAGAATTGTGGCTTTTATTAACGTAAGAAGCAGATGACACCAAATTAAAAATAGACTACAATAATAATAGAACAGAAAATTTAAAATCAGACAAATAAATTTTCAAAGCGCCCGCAATTCAACCGTAACGAAATTACTATTAATTGATTATATTATAATCGGATTTACTCTTTCGATAATGTACGTATTATGTTGTTACCCTATATTCATTGCTGGCCTATTTGTAATACACCTGATTAAACACGCATTAACGCCCGTTTAATGAATGTTAGATCCTTCGTTTGTAACGAATGACAGCAGCCAGTGCAATTAAGAGCAAGCGCATTAAGAAAAGAATGAAACCTGGTTGTAAGGTAAAAGTTAAATAAATCCTTCAATGGCCACGCAACTACTTGTACGTATCACCGCTTCAAAACAACTTTGAATACATACAGCGTTCGCTGTAATGACTGGAAAGAGTCAGTAGTAATTGGCTTTCACTTCGTGTTGACAAAATATTGCAAGTTGCATGGTATACACTACACATGTTTTTTTTCGCTTGTAAACTCGCAAGAATTCTTTGAATTTTCTTACGTAGTTAGATTACCATTTACGAACGCTCCTTATAAAATGATACTGTGCGTATAATAGATGCTGGATTTAGAAATTTAAATAGATGATCCGTGCAACAATCGATACTTTTGAATATAAGATAAAGACTGATAATGTTTTATCCGCATTAACGTTCATATTCTTGTGGTGCATCTATTAAGAGTTCTTCCTGAAGTTGAAGCAGGGGCAGAAACCTAAATGACCAGATCTAAAAATAGGTACAATTTGTACAAATACCTTCAGCCATCTTTTCATATAAATACGAGGGTGGATTGATAAGTTTCCGGCCTAACCAAGAGATGACGCCACTAGGCCTACCTTGAGGTGACATTCTATAGTACCATCCTTGGATAGCTTGTAGCTATAGTTTCAGCCCGATCTCCTTGCTAG
>NW_020442467.1:210406-218289 GCF_000699045.2 Agrilus planipennis
CGTGCTGTCAAACCTACACTAGCAAGGAGATCGGGCTGAAACTATAGCTACAAGCTATCCAAGGATGGTACTATAGAATGTCACCTCAAGGTAGGCCTAGTGGCGTCATCTCTTGGTTAGGCCGGAAACTTATCAATCCACCCTCGTATTATGTTGTTACCCTATATTCATTGCTGGCCTATTTGTAATACACCTGATTAAACACGCATTAACGCCCGTTTAATGAATGTTAGATCCTTCGTTTGTAACGAATGACAGCAGCCAGTGCAATTAAGAGCAAGCGCATTAAGAAAAGAATGAAACCTGGTTGTAAGGTAAAAGTTAAATAAATCCTTCAATGGCCACGCAACTACTTGTACGTATCACCGCTTCAAAACAACTTTGAATACATACAGCGTTCGCTGTAATGACTGGAAAGAGTCAGTAGTAATTGGCTTTCACTTCGTGTTGACAAAATATTGCAAGTTGCATGGTATACACTACACATGTTTTTTTTCGCTTGTAAACTCGCAAGAATTCTTTGAATTTTCTTACGTAGTTAGATTACCATTTACGAACGCTCCTTATAAAATGATACTGTGCGTATAATAGATGCTGGATTTAGAAATTTAAATAGATGATCCGTGCAACAATCGATACTTTTGAATATAAGATAAAGACTGATAATGTTTTATCCGCATTAACGTTCATATTCTTGTGGTGCATCTATTAAGAGTTCTTCCTGAAGTTGAAGCAGGGGCAGAAACCTAAATGACCAGATCTAAAAATAGGTACAATTTGTACAAATACCTTCAGCCATCTTTTCATATAAATAATAAAGCAATATAAGCCAAAACAATATAAAAAATAAATTTATTACTTTTTCGAAATCGATAGGTATAGGTATGTGACTAAACACAAGCTGTATTTGAATATTAATGTTAACTAAGCAACAGAGAGGTGTAGCCAGTAAACTTTAGGCACAATTATATGGGCACCATCCTTCTTCCTTCTCCTGAAAGATTTCACTCCTTGTAGTGTTATAGGAGGATGATCAGGACACCAAGGATTAGAAATGAGGAGGTATTAGAAAGAATAGGAGATCGGAAGTCACTATGGAAATTAATAAGAAATAAGCGAGATAGGTTGGTAGGATACCTTTTCAAGCATGAAGGGCATGAAGAGACATATTAGAAGCAGAAACAGGAGTTGAGAGCAGAAATAGTTAAGGATGTGGGATGTTCTGGTTTTAGGGAAATGCGAAGATTAGCTCAGGATTGGAAAAAGGGGTGCGTGTCCAACCAGTCTTAGGACTGATAACCTTATGATCATGACTTCGTCCTTATTCTTACATCCATGGTCAATGGTGGAAACATGAATTTCGGATGGTAGATTACTTTTTCGAAGTATGATCAATTAAAATTAAAGAGGAAAAAAGGATAAAATACAGTACAGTAGAACCTCGATAAGTCGAAAACTCGAAAAAATGTTTTATTCCTTTCCCTTCAAGCTCCAAAACTTCCATTAGTCGAAATCTCAACTCTCTATTATTCAAAGTAATCAGTGAGTACCGGCAAGCCATTTTGATACATATTTTCCTTCTATAGATGGAAAAATTAAATTAGACCTCTGTATCTCGAATATAGCAATGTTTTATTTTACAACTTTTGTAACTCGATAATTTGAAACTTATTACCTCTATAGTTCGAAGAAAACTAAGTTATCGACTTTAAGGATTTGCCGACAATGTAAGTACACCAAATCTTAACCTCTACAAGTCGAATCAAGTCAAAATCCTACATAAGGAAAACTCTATAACTCGAATTGTTTGGAGTCTCCCTTAATGTTCGATGTATTATAGGTTCTACTGTATTACAAATGTTTTGATATCAGTTTTAACAAGCTTAAATCTTAAGAACCTGTAATTTGTAATCTAAACCTTTTACAAAAAATAGACATATGTTCGAGAATTTTTGAAAATTAAGAGTTCCCATGTAGGTAAAATTAATGGTTCAACGTTTGTTTGACAAAGAAAATGGTGAAAATCTTTAACAGATGTACGAATTATGACTAATAACTCATCGTTTGTTTTACAAGTAGTTTAATAAAAGAAAAGCGACAATGGCGGATTTTACATGAAACTGAACGATTAAAAAAGTAGAAAAAGAAAAATCCCACAGAGATGGATATCAAAATAAAAATGTTTAAATTAACAACTTTGAAAATATTTACTTGCATGTGCAAATATTTGATATGTAGAGAAATTTTATGGAAGATCCGAATTTTTCGCAGGCATTAACAAAGGATAATTTTATCTCTATATATAACAGGTCAATTGAAAAGTCCCCGGCCTAAAATAGTAAAACACATTTTTTTTGCAAAATTCGTTTTTTTTTATTCAACATAATTCCCTTCAAGGGTGATACACTGATTATAGCGATCCTCCAACTTTTCGATACCATTTTTGTAGTACGATTTGTCCTTTGCTTCAAAATAGGCCTCAGTTTCGGCGATCACCTCTTCATTCGACGAAAATTTTTTCCCAACGAGCATTCTTTTGAGATCTGAGAACAGGAAGTAGTCGCTGGGGGCCAGATCTGGAGAATACGGTGGATGCGGAAGCAATTCGAAGCCCAATTCATGAATTTTTGCCATCGTTTTCACTGACTTGTGAGACGGTGCATTGTCTTGGTGAAGCAGGACTTTCTTTTTCTGCAAATGCGGTCGTTTCTCGGCGATTTCGTCCTTCAAACGGTCCAATAACGCTATGTAATAGTCGCTGTTGATGGTCCTTCCTTTTTCAAGGTAGTCAATGAAAATTATTCCACGCGCATCCCAAAATACAGACGCCATAACCTTGCCAGCCGACTGTTGCGTTTTTGCACGCTTTGGAGCGGGTTCATCGTGTGCAGTCCACTCCGATGACTGTCGATTGGACTTCGGAGTGAAATGATGGAGCCATGTTTCATCCATTGTCACATATCGACGCAAAAACTCGGGTTTATTACGCGTGATCATCTTCAAACACTGCTCTGAATCATCAACTCGTCGTTGTTTTTGGTCAAAAGTGAGCTCGCGCGGCACCCACTTTGCACAGAGCTTTCTCATACCCAAATATTCGTGAATGATGTGATGTATACGTTCCGTTGATATCTGTAGAGTGTCTGCTATTTCATTCAATTTCAATTTACGGTCATTCAAAATCATTTTGTGGATTTTTTTAATGTTTTCGTCCGTAACAGCCTCTTTTGGGCGTCCACTGCGTTCACCGTCTTCGGTGCTCATTTCACCACGTCTAAACTTAGCATACCAATCCTTGATGGTTGATTTTCCTGGGGCAGTGTCCGGAAATTCGTTATCAAGCCAAGTTTTTGCTTCAACTGTATTTTTTCCCTTCAAAAAGCAATATTTTATCAACACGCGAAATTCCTTTTTATCCATTTTTTTCACAATAACAAAAGTTGCTTCACTAAAAATGCTATAATTCACAAACTAATGATCCGACAGCCGTCAAATTTATAGACGCGTCTTTTGAAGGTTAGGACTAACTGAAAATCATATGGATTTAGTTCTGGTGCCGTCATCTATGTGTCAGGCCGGGGACTTTTCAATTGACCCTAGTATATAGAATGTTTATGATTCCCTACCGGCTTGTACGATGCACATCTTAAACGGCAAATCTTCTCTTTCAGCGTCTTATCGTTAGTAGGTGAGTTATATGTACAGGTAGGCATGTAAGTATAGGTTGACTTACTTATTAAGTCATCCGGAAGTGTCGTGCAACGGTACACATTTGCATTTGATACTCTGTAATAGGATCGATGCTTTTATTTCATTCATATGTACGTTTTCCACTCGAGGCAAATAATTCCAACTGGTTCTTATTACTAACAGAATTATCGCTATTAAGCCTAAACCGTTAGAGGACACCGTTGGGTGGTGTAATGTCAACCACATACTAGATTACATCTTCTAAGAACTAATTTGCCTACTTTTTTTATACACGTGTTTACCTAATCTACAAAGCTACCTACTTAATTAGATAGTCTAATTGATGCAACTGACAAATTCACAGTTTAGTTCGTTTTAATAACGTTTCAAACGGGATGAGGTGATTAATATTTAATTGGACATTTATCGAGACGTAATAAATTTAAAACTGATTATCTGTAATCTCACCTACATTGCAAAATTGTGTATTTGTGTAGATAATTTATTAAATAAATAAAATATTAATGGATTATCTGATTTAACAGGAAATACGTCGATAATTCAAATTAAAACAATATTTAATGATTTATAAAATTCATTGCAGCAATAAAATTATAATTTCGCTAATGGTAAATAAACATTTTTCGTCATCTACGTAATCCTGAATAGTAATGTCTGACTGCGTTGGAAACACAACTGGCAATCCTCGTCATGTCATAGAAAGCAATATCAAACATACTGTTCAAAAATTATCGTAAATTTTGTGTTTTTTCAAAAATTATTTATTCATGAATATCTATTTTGTCACCTTCAAAGAAATACCCACCAGATATTACACACTTGTGCCAACGTTTTTTCCAATCCTCGAAGCACTTCAAGAAATCATTTTTTGTGATCTTCTTCAACTCCTTCTTCGATGCCATCTTTATCTCCTCAATCGTAGCATAGCGTCGTCCTTTCCTGGGCCTCTTCAGTTTCGGGAACAAGAAAAAGTCACAGGGGGTCAGATCTGGGGAATACGGTGGCTGCCGCATAATTAGTGTGTTGTTTTTGGGTAAAAATTCGCGAATAAGCAACAATGTGTGAGCAGGGTGCAAAAGCCAATTTCTGTTCCTCCCCAAATCCGGATGTTTCTGGCGGATTGCTTCGCGCAAATTGCGCATAACTTCCAGGTAATATTCCTTATTGACCGTTCTATACTGTGGCAAGAACTCATGATGCACCACGCCCCTCCGATCGAAGAAAACTGTAAGCTAAACCTTTACATACATGATTAGTCACCAGTTATAACCCTTTGGAGCAAACAGCTCCTTAGCAATGTTAATGCGATGCTGTTTTTTGGTAGAAATTAGACAATTTTCAAATGGCAGGAGCTTTAGGTCTTCGGCAACTTCTCTAACTGTGATTGGCCAATACTATTTTCTTCACTCCATCAATGTTTTCGTCTGTTTGATGTGCTCGGGCATACGGCACGCTTCTCGTCGTTCAAATCTTCTTGGCCCTCTGAGAACATTTTGTACCACCGATAAACATTGCTTCAGTCCAAGGTAGTTTCACCATAATCCTTTGATGCATTTTTTGGAATAGACAAAAATCGAAGACGAGCCAAAACACGTGCAAGCAAAGCAGTAGTTAAAAATTAACAGGACTTTCAACAGGGCCGAACTTGTCGGTATAAGCAAGAGACATGACTACCAACATAACACCACAATAAAAATCGAAAATCGAATATACATAACCCGCGGAAATTCTTGTATATTTGGTCTTGCACTTGCATATTTGGTCTTGGTTGCAGTCTTTGTCTTGTTCGTTCGGTCTTGGTCTTGATCTTACTTGTATAAAGACAGTCATGGTCACTAAACCATGATTAAGACTGCATGACTAACACCAATTTTGCTCTTAAGTAGTGACCGTTCTTATATAAATTAATGTTGTACTGCGATTTGCGGCAGCCCTAGTCGATCAATTTTTTTCGGAAATAATTCACCAAGTGTTGTCTCCAAATATTATGTTACATATTCATATTTATATTATATTTATGTAATAAATTAACTGCTTTTTTTTTTTTTTGCTTTACAATGCTTTTTATACTGCAAAGTATCATTAGTTTGCATATTGTATAAATTAAAAACGTTTTTCAGATATTGTTGAGTGCAACAATTCTGAGCACTGTAGCAGAACAAGCATCCAACATAGAATTCAACAACGAGGTATGCGTTTCTTCTTTGTTCTCTTCAAACCCATGCTTAATTGTTCTCATTCATGAATATGTTATTTATATGGTACATGGTTTTAAAAATTATTTGCTAAAAATTATAATTTTTAAGGATTAGTGTCATGATCTAAAATGAGATAATTATTATTTATTTTCGTATAAAATATTGTAAATAATATTTTCTTAAGAAGGATAATCATTCAAAATTGTCCTTAATAGCGTTATATTTCAGTAGCTTGTAAAAAGTTATTGTCAAGTACCAATACTTCCTTCGTCTTTTGGCAGACGTCTTTAGAATGACACAATCACGAACTACGAAACAATACAGGGACGGAGTATAAATTGTGATTGTAGACAGGGAGAGTGAAGTCACTCAGAAGAGGGAGAATGGCTGGTGCTCACATACTTGTGCCTAGTGTTTATTGGGTGGGCCGCTGCTTAATGGTGAATTCAAATGCAGTTTGAGATCTTGACATATATTAACTTCAAAAAAGTTGTAAATTTGTTGATTTACTGTCATATTTCGTTAATTATTGATATTTTCAAGTTCCCAAATTTTTCACTCTGAGATTCTTCTCAATTTTCTTCTGTTGCATGACAGAACTGCACATAAATCAAAATAGTCATGATTGCACCGTAAATGGCTTATCTGTACGAGTAACCAATAGAATCTAGGCACAAGATTCCCTATTCCCCATGTGGCCCCCTCCTTTCGTTTATACTTCGTCCCTATATTAGTCCGTGGTTCATAAACACAATTTAACCTAACCTAATAGGAAATTGTTGTTATGTTAGGTTACATATTATTCAGCATTCTAAGTTTAATAATATGGTTCCATGATATTTAATCCCCCGATAAAAAGTCCCCTACAAAATATCCCCGAGACAAAAAATCTCGAGAACGAAATATTTATATATTTCACTAATAAAATAAAAAAATACAACGTGTAATTATACAATACGCTACTGAAGTGAAACTTCTTCAAACACACAAACATACCGGGATAGGGGTTAATAAATTGGTTTAATGGTATTATTTGTACACTATGAACTTAAATTTTACACTATACGTGCTGGAGTTACCTGTAACGAACGTTGCATTGAAGCGCGCTCACGGCTCAAGCGAACCCCACAACGAACTCGACTACGTGGCCGAGTAGACGGGGGACATCCGTTGCATGATTTCGTTACATAGCAACTGGCATGAAACGAACACCCTACCGTGCGTAAAGAAGTTTCACCTCAAAAACTGTAACAAATTAAGAGAAAATACGTAAATTTATTGAATAAAATTTAACATATTATGAATATAATTCATATTTTGTCTTAGGGATATTTTTTTTTATTTTTTAACAATTTACCGAATAGAACAAAGTTGATGTAATAACGATTTATTTTTTAATTAACATTTGGACACATATAATGTTGATAAATTTCAGAGGAAAAGTGGAATTAACAACTTGAATGCAAATGATTCTCCAGATGAAGACAACAATCAGATAGTTCGTAGGTAATACTTATTTAATAATAAGCATGTCTTAATTCATTTCTTATCACTAAAACAACCCTATCATAGGTGCTTGTAAAAAATACCTTCTAAAGTATTCAAATACAAACACAAATACTTTTGAGTTATATGTAAGTATAAAACGTAAATGTATTAATTTGCTCATAAATANCGATTTCGATCTTTTTGGATCTCATCAGCGCGTCGCAGACAAAATGTTAAGAATTATCTCATTCACAAGCAAAAGAAAAGTACTGCATATGTAGAGATGTGCAAAATACTTTCTTAAAAGTATTTAAATACAAATACAAATACTTAGCATGTGCTATTCTATCTGAAAATATATTTGCATTATTATAACAACTTTCTGAACAAATAAAATAATTCGAAGTGGTCTGTATTCTGTCGAAACTGCCAGACGCGGATCGCGATTTCGATCTTTTTGGATCTCATCAGCGCGTCGCAGGCAGC
>NW_020442467.1:221012-247462 GCF_000699045.2 Agrilus planipennis
ACTTCGAATTATTTTATTCGATTAAGCTAACGTGCCTATCACGTTGAGGTTGGCTACGCCGGGATTCGTTTTCAGCAAGTAGATATCCACACAAGTGGACCTTGTTGGAGTATACGTAATCCTAAAATGTAGCATAGTACTACAGATGGCGCTCACTGTGCCATTTGTAGTATTTTCTAGAACTTTCTGAACAGTTTATACATAATTCTATATTCTATTGAGTTGAATTATTTAGAAATTGTTTACAGATTAAAAAATATAATAAGTATTTGGAAAAGCATTTGCAAAATCAAGTAAAAGGAATATTTGTATTTAAATACAGATAATCATTTTCATTGAAAAGTGTTTCAAATTCAATTATACACATTAAAGTATAAAAGTATTTGTTCGAATACTTTTACTCAAATACTTTACAAGTATTAATCCTATTGATAAAGGATTCTCTGAATGGTGGAAGGATTTGTTCAAGTGAGATGTGAAATTTGCATAAAACGTAAAAAATAAATTGAAAAAACTAGAATAATATATCTATTAAAATTTCGGTCAGTGTCAAAATAAAAATGTGTATCATATTAAACAGCAAATTAGGTGGTTACCGCTGATTATACTTACAATTAGTATGTTAATTTATTACGATGTTTTAGAGTTGGCAGTTCCAACAGGAAAAACACATTATAAATTAATAATAACGTCAACAAGAGAAATGGCTTATTCTTAAAATATGTAAAACAGCGAATTAAGAAATAAATTGAATCTAAAAGAAATAAATTTCAATTTAAGTTCGTTGCTTCATTCTTCAAATGACAGTTACTTTCACCGCAGTCAGTGAATTTTAGGTGTAAGGGCCTCAGGGCGATAGGAAAGTGAATGTCTTCGTAAATTTTATTCCTATTGTACGATAATAAATTAAGACAACAAAAGATAATTAACATGAAATGCGAGGGCTTCAAGCATTTAGTTTAGTACTTACCTTTCTATTATTTAACGTTTATTATAATTGGTATTTTTGTGCTAATAAGTATATTTATCGTTTTCTTTTCTGTTTAGATCGCTACTAAATGAAAAAGTAACACAAAATGAGGACATTTACTACAGAACTTTTTACGGTTATAGCAGCGAAACCACTACAAAGCCTAATAATCAACATGATATTGATACCGAATCGGTGGATTATAAGGTAAATATTCAAGAGATATCTTGATTTCTTCAGATTAAGGTCTTGAATAATTCAAGATATTAAGAATGTTGCATTACATTATTAAATTATGCTCCAAGTGCTATCAGTAGGGTAGACTGGGTACGAATGTGCCATTTTTCATATGATCGCCCATAATTTTGTAATTATGTCAGTTATCTAACAAGGAAGGTGCTTTTACGGTAAAGCACAGTTTGTCCAACATACTGGTATTTCAATTTTATCCCTAAATAAAATATTAACTGACAGGCACAAGTTTAAAAAAAAAAAAGAAAAAGTGTCACAACCGACCACATCCCAGGGGTAGTTGTGACAGTGCTTGGGGTTAGTAGTGACAGGTTAAGAAATACAACAGAACAGTCTTTAATCACATTTATTGTTGGAATATTTGCTTAATTCTTAATTATTAAGTATTCTTCAAGAATCATTACATTACTTGTTAATATGGCGCTTACGTGCAAATCACATTATTGTTTTATAAGTCTTTTTTTTTCTTTTCAATTTTTTTATTAATATTAAGTAATCATAAAATTATTTATGTTTAACCCAGTCTCGTCAACATTTGATATACCTTGTGGCTCATAAGCGTGTCTGTCAAGAACCATTTGTAAATTGTCATAAAATGCATCCACGCTTTTTTGTTAAAGCTTGTTGTTCTTGAGAGGCTAGTAGCTTGAGCTACTCGAACAGACAGTTCAGAATTCCAATTCATAAATGAACGGAACCATTCTTCTCCAGCCATCTCATTTTCAACCCATGTAGCAGGACGTTTTAAATTTTATTTAGTGGTAAGTTCAAAAGCTAACTTCCGAGCCTCTTTGGGAGCAAGGCCAAAATATATTTCCGCACAGTGAGTTATATATTTTGATAGTTCCTGTTCTTGTTCTTTAGAGAACACTTTATTATAACCGACATACCCCATTCTGATGTTATCTTCATTATGGCGCGCCGCAACTGCATCACGTTTACGTATGTATCGTAATAAAGACATTCGAGTAACATTGTACATTTCCGCATAACGTCTTATTGACTTTCCCTTTTTCACTTCATTATACACGTTTTCATAATTTTCTACGTCGCTCTTTGCTCTCTCGGCCTTTCTGATCCGAATTCTAGGCATCTAGAATCAAAAAAAATTTTTTCTTGTGTCACAACCATCCCTAGGAAATATGGCACAACCGTACCCAACGCACGTGTTCACAAAAATAAAATCGCCATGACGATACTGTATAACCTACATACAAGGAATCAGTTCTGTTTAACAGTCAGTTTTTAGCTTGTAATGAATAAAAATACTCATCAGTCTATCTATATTACATATAGCGACAATCACGAAAAGAAAACGAACAAAAATACTTATTTTGATCGTCGAAAAGTAATACAGGCTTCTAGCAACACTAACTTCGCGCGGCGGCTGACGCAACACAATGACGCCTGTTCAGACACGCACGGGGGTTCTTTCTTCCCTCGCCCCAAACGCGCTATTCCTTATAGTTTCGCTAATACAACGATTGTCACTACCGCCCACTGGCACTTTCGTACCCAGTCTACCCTACCTTCTATGAGGTAGACGATACATTTTTAGAATACAATTTTATGTAAATTCAAAAAAATTCATACCAACGCCTTTTTGTTAAAAAAGTATGTGACTACCACATTTGATTATATTTTTGAGTCAAAAATCACTGGAGAGATGCAAGATATACATAGTATTAAAATTGAAACATGCTTGCTTGTCCAATTAAGTCTTCCAAAAAATTTGGAATCTGAATTTCTGAGATTGGGTTGAGATAGGGCTGTCGTCACTTAAATTGCCGACGCCGGATAAACATGGTAAAAATCCCAGGCATTTAGACGAAATACGATTGTTTCCCTGTACACCGCTGAAATAATATGTTTTGCAACAAAAATAAAAGCAGGGTTATAATTTTTCATTTTTATTCATTTATACAGCTTGTAATTATAATCGAATTAAGTACGTATGTAACCGCAAGAAAAAATAGACATTTTTAATATAATTTAAACACTATGAGATAATATGTTAACAAAAATAATTAGAAACATTTTGTTTTTGGAATTAATCATTATATGGTAGCCAAATCCCAATAATATTTGTAAATTAAAAGTGCTTAAGTAACTGCTAAAACTTTTAATTTTAACAAGATCAATTTTTTTACTTATTTTACTATTCTTCAGTCTTCCCAATTTTCGCTAAAATATCATTCTTTTCCAATAAGAATTTGTAAAAGTCGGAACAACTCAGGTCCTTGAAATTATATTTGATTTTGATCAGAGAAGAAACCGTGTGTATGTTTAGCGAGTTTCTTTCTTTCGTCTATTGCTGCGTGATTAGCGAAAACGCTCTCTCTACGTTCGTATTGTCAATGAATTCATCGCTTATCCATAAAAAAAAATTGGATTTCACCTGACAACGAAAGTGTCCGGG
Organism: Agrilus planipennis; assembly: GCF_000699045.2. Taxonomy (NCBI): domain Eukaryota; kingdom Metazoa; phylum Arthropoda; class Insecta; order Coleoptera; family Buprestidae; genus Agrilus; species Agrilus planipennis. Next base: position 224,654 of record NW_020442467.1, read on the forward strand.
TTACACTTTTTAAAAACCCCTGCCGGACGGTCCCCTGACCCTCTTCAAACTACGACAAATCCGGGGAAATCCAGACGGATGGCAGCCCTAGGCTGAGGTAATGTATGACCATGGGCACTGCCTGAGTTAGGCCGTTAAGGAATAGGAGAAATTCCTTTTTTGATGTCTTTGGTCTTTAGCATAAAGAAAGTAGCCCTCTTTTACTGCATTAAACGTGTCAATAAAGCCCATAAAGACACTTATTAATAGATATTTCGTCCTAAAAAACAAACAATACCTGCTCCCTTCTGTGTAGAGGTTATGAAATTTTGAGCGATTGTGTGCGTTACATGAGACCAAATTTCTGTAATAGTGATATATTACTACAATACGCCTGCACTTCCATCACTGATTTTCCTCGAATTTTCGCCTGGAATACCAAGATGCTAGATCGCCTTAATAAATGTAAAATGATCATAGGAACGGGGCTTTGGATATGATTAAAAGTTAAAATGACGGTGAAGCTGAAGGCTTCTGAAGGCTTTGAGAGATACTTTGAACATTGGAAACGAAGACGAAAGAAATTAATTATCGTCATGGGCATATATAAGTAGGGGCAAGCTCATTGCCCCTCCTAAAAGAGGTTCTGACGAGTTATGATATCAGCACGAAGTCTACAAATATGAAAATCAAGCAAATTTAATCTATATAAATTTACAGCTACTGAAAATTTGCCTCTTCTGGGTATCTTTAGCTACGTTCATGATTACCTTACATCCGGAGTATTATGAAGTATAGTACAGTCGAAATAAGAAGGCAAAGTCCCCAATAAATAATGCACACTAAAGGCATATCGTTTTTCTCGTTTTTACAAACGGAAAATATCCTGTCTTTATTCTCTAGACACGCCTCCTCCACAGCTGCGTCGAGTCCTGCACGTACGTTTCATAAGAATCAATCGAATAGAATGAGACGGTTGAAAACGTGTTTGTCTTGTTGTCTGTACCTACTTCAAATGAGCAAATTTACAGGACCGGCTTAAGATAGTAGTCGTGCTACAGTATGGTGAAAAAGTTATTGTAAGATCTAAGATAATTCAATGCAATAATATTTATATAATTTCGATTGTACATCAAAACAGATTGAATGAGTCTGTATTCATACATACCCACACATCTAAAAATATTAATTAAGTTTATCTCGAATTAGAGGAGGTCAATCGACTTCAAAAATAGTCAGCATTGAAGAGAAATGAATGCGTTATTGTTTATTTTTAATTTCATAAAAATAATTTTTTACAAAATAATACATCTGTTTTTAAATTAAAAGTTCCACCTTCTTTTCGTATCCGGGATACGGTTCTGCAACTAATGTTCAAAACCTCCGCCGCTATGTTTATAACGGAGATGTTTTCTCTACTTGTTTCCTTCTTTCTTTGAAAATAATTAATAACATTCCAAACAAGTTTTCTACTCTGAGAATTTAAAACTTCTCGGACCATTTCGTTGAAAGTTAACAATAAAAATAACAATAAAAAAACAATGACAACAACAATAACACCAACAAAAACAACGACAACAATAGTTATAAGGAAAAAATAACTTAAACGATATATGTAGGGAGATGACTATTCGCACAAATACACCAACTAAATTAAGCCGACCCTGTAAATTTGCCCATTTTATGTAGGTACAAATGATAAGACAAGCATGTCGTCGATCGTCTCATTTTATTCGATTGATTCTTATGAAACGTAGATGCAGATCTCGACGCAGCTGTGGAGTAGGCGTGTTTAGAGAGTAAAGACAGGACATTTTCCGTTTGTAAGTACGAGAAAAACGATATGCCTTTAGTGTGCATTATTTATTGGGGACTTCGCCTTCTTATTTCGACTGTACTATAGATAAGATTGATGTATTACCCTAAATTTCGATGTCAAAATGAACATATTTGAACAGCTTCCCATTTGAAAAGAATGAGTTATTGATGTTTGAAACATTTAAAATTTGAACATCATGTGCTTTGAAAAAAGCTTTTAGATAGAAATCCAAGTGCGTTTCATTTTTTTTTTTCAACAGCGACAGTCGCATCTTTTTATCTAGTACTTATAATTGCTGAGATATTATATTTTTTGTAGGGTACTACAAACGTTAATTATTAAATAACTCCAAAAAGATACCGCGCAGGAAAAAATTATGCTTAACAAACTGACATTAAAATCGATGCTGAAATCAAAAATGTAATAATGTAATGTAATGTATATCCGGAAGTCCGCCATCTCTGAAATTATTTTTCGCAGATAGATCATTTGACCCAGAACATTTTTTATTGAAAACATTTTCTTCCAATTTTAACGGCAAGACCGCCAGAGACCAAGGCAAGCTTAATGGACTACCCTGTATAACAGTACAAGCTTCCTATTTTTGATTAATTTCCTGTTATTTATTAGTATGTTCGTAGTATTCTTACTGAGTTCTTTTCAGGGGCGTCAGGAATTGACCACAATTCCGTCCTACCAAGACAACTCCTTTGTGGATGAAAGGGATTTGACCGTTGAAGAATCAATAGGATTCGGTAACAGAAAGTCAAAAAAGTACGAGAAAAATCCAACAAATCAGGATTTATACACTAATTCGAACGATAAAAGATTTACTTATTCTAAACAACCCAAACCAAGTTCTTACGATAAAGTAAACGACTATGACGATGCATTTCTGGAAATACAAAATTTAGGATCGTTCGGATCGAAGCTACATTTGAAAGCGAATGAACCAAAACGAAATAACCAGAAAACACCATCACCCATAAACGATGTTATTACATTTAATTTGAAGAAGAGGAAGAAGCCGTCCAGACTAATTCCAAATACAAACGAAATAATTACAGGTTTGGATGTATTAAATATTAATGAAGCCATAACAAGTGACGAAGATAATTCAGAGAAGAACACCAAACTTGGTACTAATAACGACAATGTAATTCAAAACGCTACTGAAAATATCGAATCATATATCCAAACCGACGACCATAACAAAGATGTGTACCATACAGCAGCTCAATCAATCACAGACAACCGTGTAAGTCAAGTGAAATACAATGGAGATTTCTTCCAAAAACCTCTTGTTGAGGATAACTTAGCAACCGATACAACAATTTCCGAAGCAGTCACGCCAGAGTATAGAGTGACCAAGATATCTCAACACAAAGTTACCAATTTATCTAAAAATCCCATTGTAGTCCCAGACATAGAAGCGACAATAGGCAAAAGAGTGACTCCAACTCAATATTATTTTAAAACAACATCTTACACATTAAAACCATTTGCCTTGGCAGAAGCTTTGAAAGGTAATTTTACTGATAAACTCAGTGGATTTAAGGATACAAAGTCACGTGTCGTGGTAGATATACAAAAAAGCGTCCCGATTTATTTAGGATCAATCACAAAATACCTTAGGAACAATTTCAATAATAATAATAATAATACATTGGATAAAATCAGTGTGTATCCTCAACAGAAAAACAGAAACTCGGTGGAGCCAAACTTGCAAAACAATCTGTTTCCAGTTGAACCTATCGCTGATGATAAGGTTAATTATACCGAAACCCGCTTGCCACCTCCATCCTATGTTCCATATCAGTTTGAAGTAATAACACCATCACCAACACCACCTACCGGCAATATTCAGAGTGAAAGTAATGTAACAGAAGAGTACGTACTTTTACCACTGGATGATGCAGCGAATTCTCAAATTGCTCCTCTCGATTCTTCTTCAGAAAGCAAGGAGGTCCAACCAAATTTGTATTTTGTACCTCAATTGGCCCAAAATAATACCCTTACTGATTATAATAAAGACACGAGATATTATGAAGACAAAACAAATGATAATTATAACAGAAACCCTGATGATTATCCCCAGTATTTCACGTACACTCTACCACTACCTACTGAACCTCCAAGACTGTTAAACGTCCCGTTGAATAAGCAAGTACTACTACCAGAAGTACATCGCCCTGCTGGAAATAATAATTTATTCCCCTATATGACACCCTATTCTGTACCACAACCAATTAATCAACACCATTACCTTGATTCGTTTTTGACATTTCAACAACCTCCACCAGTTAACATTCCTCCTGCTATAAGACATTCTTATTTCCCCGCTTTACCAAGCAACGCAAAACCAGAAGAACCGAAGGTTCTGCCCGCTTTGCCTTTGGAGTTCTTCCAAATTCATTTTCCCAATTTTAACCAAAACAAGGATTTCAAACGAGGAAGGTATGACTATCCCAAGATTAACGTGCCAAATTTTAGAAAAAATAGAGCCAAACAAGTGGTGAATCATCGGTATCCTGTTCATCCACCCGCAACTACACAATCACCTCCTGCTTTTACTAAAACCGTTCACCAACCAAATAATAATTATCAAAATAATCCTAGCAATAACATTAATAACAACAATAATTTGAAGTTACAAAGACCTGCCGATCTTGAGTCATCAAACAGCGCAAAAATTGAACACTACGGTCATAATTTCCGTAGTAACAGGAACGCCAGACACAATTTTGATAACGTTAAAATGGAGTACGGATTTATGCCTCCACTGATACCATCTATGCAAATAGATGAATATGGAAGACCAATAGAAGACACTAAATCATAATCTTATTACGTCTCATATATTCCGTTTCTACTTCATCAGTTAATCAAACCTTGATCGAGTTTTGAAGTTATTTATTTTAACATAAACAGCATCTCAAAAAACAAAAGGAAAACCTTGATTTGTTGCAAAATTAGAAGATATGTTTTCCTGTCTTTGTTTTCCAATCCGAAGCATTGATATTAATTCATTGATCATAAAATAAACATATCGTCGGATAAAGACGAGGAGATTGTTTAACTTTTAACTAAATGTCTCGACCCTAAATAAACCTCGTGGACACAAAAACTGTACTAAACTACTTAGTTCATTAGTTTTATAATTGCCACATACTATATGTTTTATGAACTTAGTTTTATAAAAAAGTGCCTAAATAAGCTAGTCATAGGCCTATATGTTGACGTCCTGCGGAATAACTAGAATAACTCCTAGGTTTGACCAGCGCCTTTAGACAAACGCCGAAATACTTCTTTACGATTAAATTATAAATCAAGGCAACCTCATAGAGATAAACATAATGAAAATATTATCTTATTTGCGACTTTTATTTGAGGTTTCAGCAATTTGTGTTAAAAATGACATTACAGTGAGTGTATGAGAAAATTCTATCCGATATTGTCTTGTCATTTGTCCACTAACTAAAAAACAAAATAACATTCTGAATGTAAATTGTGTATATACGATGTTTATACATCGCTCAATGCGCTTATTTTTTCTTTGGTTAGTTCGTTCCATCAAGTCAATGACCATTACAAGTATTTTTTAGTAAACAGTATGAAATAGCGATTTAATAAATAGCATTTAAGATAGAATGCTAAAAACTATAACATTCGTACAACACGCGCTAAAAGAAAATAGTTATTGCTCTCACCACTACTAATTATCTATTTTTGTTTCAGTATTTTCTGGTCAGATTTTGGTTAGTTCGAATTATTACAATGTATTTTGGGGTTTGCCTAAAGGAGTTAGTTAAACCTGGGATTGACCAGCCAACATAATATTGTCGCGAGACAAGATACAGCTCCTGAGAGGACGAAATATATATAGAGACAGACGCAATTTTCTTATTCGTTTTATCTTCTTATTAAAAATAATTTTTGAAGCATTGTTCTCAAAAAAAGAAATTTAGTTATAAGCATATAAGTGCAAATCAAAATATAAGGTATTGTTACCTGCGTGTATTTATGTATGTGAAGAAATTGATATATCGATTTCCGGCGGCTCTTGCACAGCTCACTGAGTAACCGCGGCGGATTGTATATAAATAAAATCAATAGTCGGCAGCCTCTTTAGTAAAGATGCCGAAGGTAATAACTAGATATAAGAACAAAGGCTTTCACGGCCGGAATCCGGAATAATCGTTCCGCCCTAGCAGCACATACATGCCCGCATATTAAAGTTCGTGAGCCTTCCAGAAAGATCAAGACTTAAACTACAGAATTTCATGGAAACCTACCACAAATTTTTGTCCTTTGTGACTCCGTTGGATCCTAAATAAATAAATATAAAACAGTTCACTTTGTGTTTCCAAAAATCAAAATGTAACATCTGGCAGCAAGTTTTGAAATAGTGTTTCTCGACGTTCTGTAAATCCGTATGTCTTATTTTTTTTATATACTGTTATACATTTTTTTATGTATTTTTTAAACACGTTCAAGTAATTGTAAACATCGTCAAATAACAAATACGTCTATACGTTTGTATTTGAGACAAGACAAGACTTCTTCTCTTCTTAGTGTAGGCATTTGCGATTCAATGATTCAAGGCTAGACAAGACAGTCTTTTTCGTTGTCTCGCGGAAAGACTAACCACTTATTCCACGGAGCGTCAACATTTCGGACTTTGACTATACATATGGCATTACATATACACGGTAGACATAATATTTTTGCATATACATATGTATAACAGACTGAACGAAATAATCGTAGGTACAATTCGCACACTATAATAATTTTAATTAATGTGCATTATGATATTAACCCATTATTATTGTATTGTTAATGACGTTGCTATTTTGTAGATTAGAAATATTTATTTTATTATTGTGAAGTTGTTGTGATAATGTGTTTTTATATACTTAATAATAAAACATTTTTTATTTCCGTTGTTTCAATAGAAGTCTACATATTTTAAATAATAAGTAAAAATGTGAAGGCGACTTTATTTAAAATTTTATATGGGCAAAATTATAACAATTTACAGCAGCCAACAAAATTTACTTTCCCATTAGAAAAATCTCTCATCTCAATTTTTATGAATATGATATTTTGGTATTGTTAGCAACTTTTGGGTTTTTTATGAAATTTTATATCAAGCAACACTGACATCATTTAGTTTATTTTTAATCTTTGCTTAACCACGTAGACGTAGACTGATTAAAATGCATATGCAGGGTACCCCCTACTTTCGGCACTCTTACGGGGGGTTTCTCCCTTTTCTAAAGATTGGAGGTTGCGGTTAAGTATAATGTGAGCTTACCAAAACTACATAGCACAATCATTTTCAAAAGCAAGCTCAGAATCTAAGATTCTCTAAAATTTTCTTTTGTGTCCACTTGGTATATAGGTACCTAAGTAGTAGGCTATGGCTAAAATTTTTTAAAAACAAAATCCATGGAAGTAATTATTATATTGGAGATTTAATACTATAAACTTCATTAAAAAATCATTCTTTAATTCTCAATTTAACTATTCAATGCAACATATTTTAACTAACGAAATTATTGAATTTTGCACAAAACAAAACAGTAATTACCTATCTTAATTAAAACTTAAGTTCGAGAAAACAAAAGAGAAACAGAGGAGGGTAGCAAAGAGTTTTTAGAAGTGGCTAACATCCTTAAAGACAATACAACCGTAGGGATAGATATTCAGGGCCAAAAGATTAGTATGCTTCGATTTGCAGATGGTATAATAGTATTAGTATCTAGCAAGGAGTAGTTAGAGATAGCTTTAAATAAAACGGATGAGGTATTGGCAAAACAGTATTATAGGAAAATAAATAAAAGTAAAACAAAAATACTGGTATGGAAGGGAAGAGAAAGTAGGGAAAGAGCGAATGTAAAGATAGGAGATGAAAAATTAGAAGAAGTGGCTGATTTTAGGTATCTAGGAAGTCAGATAAGTCAGGATGGAAGGATTAGTAGGGATATAAATCAAAGGATAGCTTCAAAAGAAGAAGTCACTTTTATGCTCGCGAACGATTAATTTAGAAATTCGAAAAATATTGTTAAAGGTGTAAGTTTGTAACATGGACGGTTGCCGCGGCGGAAAAGAAAAGATTAGAAGCGTTCGAAATGTGGTGTTACCGGCGAAAGATGTGGATATCGTAGATAGAAAAGATTAGAAATGATGTGGTATTAAAAAGAATAGAACAGAGGACTATGGAAGTCAATAAAAAAAGATAGGTTGGTAAGACACCTTCTCAGGCATGAAGGAAGAAACAGGAGTTAAGAGGAGTAGAGGTAGACATAGATAACATTACTGTTCGCTGATAGTTTAGGACGTGGGATGTTCTAAATTTAGGGAAATGCGAAGATTAGGATAGGAAAGAGTGGAGGTGCGTATCCAACCAGTCTTAAGAGTGACGATCTTATGATGATGATGAATTATACCATGTCACACATAACAGTTTCTTGTTGTTGTTTACAATGGCAGTGCATTAAATAATTAAGAAACGTTTGGCGGTAAAATTTCTCTTTACTTCTATACCTTAAATTGGTAAACGCAATGAATTATCCCTTTATTAATTCGGGAACTGCCTAAAAATTAAAAGGGGCACACATTTAAATCCAAATTTTCATTGATTGGTTTTGCTTTGCTTTTAATGTTTCTTTTTAGTCTTAACGGAAATAAAAAGTGAAGAATGCGACCCTTCCGTACTAATTATACATTGGGTAGTTTGGAACGCGTTGTTAATTTATAATCATCATTGTTATCAATAAAATGAAGGTATTTTTGAGACAGAAAAAAGGTATCTCTCATTAAGACAATACAACCAATGGAGTAGATCCTTAATGTTGAAACTATTCTACGATTCTGTGCGGTGTTTGTTTCAATTATTTAAATATTACTTTCAAATGCAATATACTGTGGAACCTAGCTAAACAAAACGCTATCTATATATAAATTCCAAGATGTCATCCTCAGTTATACTGACGTAAGATGACAGGTTGAGTTTTGAAAGGCTGCTTAAGGGGTTTGTGGAATTTTAAGATTTAGTGTTTTATTTATATTTCTTCATTTTTTCGGATTTCTAAAGGATGTTCGTTTGTAAATTGAAATTTAATTAAGAATATAATTCGAACTATAGACGGTAAATGCAAAACTACATTCACTACTCTGCACTGTTTGTTGTATATTTATCAGTCTAACGCTTTCTAAAGGAAATTGAAATACTGAATTCGATAGGTATTATAAAGTACTTGTCAGTATATAGTACTTCTCTGATAGATACTACGTATCTAAAAACTAAACGAGGAACCTCTTCTCCTCTTGTACATCCAACTGAACATATAAGTAGTTCTCTTAATTTCATCAAGCGCTTTATAAACAATAAGGTATAATAAGAAAACTGAACGTTGAATAACATTCAGTAAAGAAGAGTTACCAAATAAATAATAAAAAGAAACATGGGTTTTTAAGTAGGAGTAACAGTTATTATTATTATCAAACTACATGACCTTAGAATCCATTTATATTTTACTAAAACTAAGCACCTTATGAATTACAGGCATTGCTAAAACATGTCAATGAATCATCAACCTAATCGAAGTTGCTCCAAAAAGTAGGCTGATATTAATATCAAATTATTGACAATATATCGTCATCTAACTGATATTTGCTGTTAAGTGTAGTACTTTAAATGTTTGGCAAGAGTCTTACGAGACTAAGTGTAGGTATAAGAACTTAATGTAGTTTATTAGGTACTTAATAGCTTTTCCCCGTGGCTTTGTTCGCGGAAATTAATATCATTTTTTCATAAAACCTTTGACTTTCCCATTTACCCCTACAAAGTTTTACTTTTATGTAATGTCGCTATCTCGGATTTCAAATACAAACGTAGCAACCCCATATCACCCCTTAAGAGCTGATTTATAAAAATTGCCAAAATACGTGTTCGCTTAATTTTATCAATGAGTATTAAGAGCAACTTTTAACTTCCAAACCAGGCCACAAATAAAATACTTATATTCCATACAAACCTCCTTTGGGGTTAAATCTTCCAACGTACTCCCTTATTCCTTGTATACCTACATCATAAACGAAACCTCTGCGCAATATTTCAACTATCGTATATCAAACAATATCAAAACACCATAATTTAACATAAACATTTTTTTCATATAAAAACCATCCAAATTTCCAACTTTTCCCGTGGATTTTCCATAGATTTTCTTTGATGCAAACTTTGCTTTGACGATTATGAACACAACAAAATAAAAAGAAATCGGTCGAGATATTTTCGGATTGTGCATTTAGTAGCACATTTAACTATTCAATTTTCTTTACATAAATTAATTTTGTATATCACGGTTCACTTGGCTCGTAAGGGTCCTTATTAAACATTTGAAACAGTTTGCATAAATAAAAATTTTATACTCCATATAAATACAACGTTTATAAAGCGTGCGATTTAACAAAGATTTTATGTGAGTGATTTGTTGAAGAGTTTTAATGAAACGCATACTGTGTTAGCCAACGCTTTCGATTTTTAACGAAGATCAGTGCCTTTACCTTTAAATGTAAATTATTCAACGAGAGAAGTATTGGTTGTTTGCAATTCTTTAAGATGCGAAACCGTCTAATTTATTATCCTAACGGTTGCTCTTTGAATTTTAATACTGAAGAAAGTTTATGGTTGAAATCGTTTCAAGAAAAAAGACATATCGAATTTTCAGTTTTTAAAATATACGATCTGTCTATAGGACCTGAACACTTTTTAGCTTTTCTTTTTGTGTATTCATACCTGTGGTCAATATAAGAATGCGAAGTCAACAATCCGAACTAATATTATAAATGCGAATGAGATTTGTTTGTTTCTTTATTAGGTTTTTCACGAATAAAAAAATTAGTTTCATGTGGCCGATTTCACGCATTAACTACTCAATCGATCATCATGAAATTTTGTAAACACATTTTTTTTTTATGTTTTCGTGGAAGAGGGGAAATCTTCAAAAGACACCCAGCCGTCCGTACGACTGGGTAGTGTCGGATTCCCGAGGAAGAAGTCCTCGGACCTACCGACTAAAACACCCTTCTACCTCAGGCCGTTTTAGGACCAACTAGTGTCCTCTTCAGCCGGTGTGTTCATGGTAGTGTTATGTGGTTATGGTTTGAGTTGTTGAGTGTAAACACATTGTCAGGGGTACCGATATGGGCATAGGATATTCTCTACACAGAAAAAAAATACTGTTTCCGAGAAGTAGAAGAATTAGTTTTGTGTGGTCGATTTCACGCCTTAACTACTCAATTGATCATCATAAAATTTTGTAGATACATTATCAGGGATACAGGAAAAGACATAGGATAACTTTTATCCAGAGAAATAATACAGATTCCGAAGTATAGATAAATTAGTTTAGTGTGGTTGATTTGATCATAATGAAATTTTGTAATCACATTGTCAGGGGTACAAAAAAGGACATAGGGTACCTTTTATACAGAAAAAAATACTGTTCTCGACGGATAGTAAAATTAGTTTAATGTGTTCGATTTCACACCGCAACCACTCAATTGATCATCATAAAATTTTGTAGATACATTAGCAGGGATACAGGAAAGAACATAGGGTACCTTTTATCTAGAAAACAAATAGTGTTCCTCTGGGATAGAAGAATTATTTTTATGTGGTCGATTTCACGCCGAAACTACCGAATCGATCGCCATGAAATTATGTAAACACATTCTCAGGGGCACACAAAAGGACATTGGGTACCTTTTATACAGAAAAACAATACTGTTCTCGACGGATAGTAAAATTAGTTTAATGTGTTCGATTTCACACCGCAACCACTCAATTGATCATCATAAAATTTTGTAGATACATTAGGAGGAATATAGGAGAGGACATAGGATACCTTTTATCTAAAAAACAAATAGTGTTCCTCTGGGATAGAAGAATTAGTTTTATGTGGTCGATTTCACGCCGTAACTACTGAATCGATCGTAATGAAATTATGTAAACACATTGTCAGGAGCACACAAAAGGACATAGGGTACCTTTTATACAGAAAAAAAATACTGTTCCCGACGGGAAATTAGTTTAATTTTGTAGATTTCACGCCTTAACTACTCAATCGATAATCATGAAATTTTGTATAAGCATTGTCGGCGGTGCAGAAAAGGGCATAGGATACCTTTTATATAGAAGAAATAATGCTGATCCCGAGGGATAGAAAAAATTAGTTGTATGTGATCGTCGATGATCTTTGACATATATTTAAGACATCAACGCAAGCGAAGGCGATGCGGATAAAATCTAGTCATGTCTAAATCCGCTACAGATCATGGGTCACCAATTCATAATTTCGCTCACCTGCAATTGCTTATGGTGTCTTGCCCTTTTCATAAATACTAGAACGTATTTGATATGTCATGAAACTACTGGCGCGCGTGTCAAACTCGCAAATGTATTCAAAGTTCTATTTAATTTAAATTCTAAAAGTAACGCCACTTGTAAATATTTTTTAATGCATAAATCAGTAGGAAGTTGTCCATGCTGAAGTATACCTACGTGTTGTTCATTTCCATAGAAAGGAATGAACGTAATTCTCACACAAACTTTCCATTTAATTCACGCTGTTTTCCCATGAAACTAAAAACTATAATTATTATGTACGGTTCGGATCCACAAACAATACGCACATATGTATCCATATACGTATGTACGTATACTAGCTGCCATGTGGAGAGAAAGACTTTCAGTTTCGCACATTTTAATGCAACTGTCTTGTCGAAATAGAGACTCGCTAACGTTACCGTTCTTGTACATTGGGAGTGATGCGTTTATGTCATAAAGAAACGAAAGCGCCGTGAGATATTCAGTGTCAATGCTAAAGCCAAAGATTAAGGTTGCATGTGCTAATCAGCAGTTGTTTCGATAAGTTTTGTTTATTCACGCATTTGTTTCTTAGTGGTTTATGTATTAAACAAAATATAAATAATGATGGCTACTACCCCATCGGTAAGTGTAATAGAAGTTGTTCGTTCTGAGAGACTGAGTCTCGTATAACTTTTAGTGATACTCTTTAAATTATTTTTGGCCCTTATTAAATGAATGAAAATTGTAGGTATAAACCTATAAACTGAATTTGTATTGACCGACAGATCAAGTGTAGACGTTGGGATATAATTAACGTAGGGGTAACAACCTAATCTTTTGAGATTTATGCAGGGAAGTTTTCGAAATACACTATAATTACTTTAATCAATTTTCCTTGTTTTTTGATAAATTCTATCTTCTTTATTTTTATAGGAAACTAGGTTTTACCCGCAGCTTCGCTCACGTAGATGCCCTAAATACGTGTCAAAAATTAAAGCAAATTTTTCTATCCCTCGATAAAAAGTAGCCTATGTCCTTTTTTGGACCCCTAGCCATGTGTGTACAAACTTTCATGATGATCGGTTCAATAGTTAAAACGTGAACATAAAATTAATTTTTCTATCCTCCGGGAATAATTCTTTTTTTTACATAAAAGGTACTCTATATCCTTTTATCTACCCCTGACAATGTGTGTACAAAATTTCATCATGATCAGTTAAGCGGTTAAGACCGGAAATCGTAACAAACAAACAAATATATTCACATTTCTATTTATATCAGTTAAGATCCGGAAACATCTTAATATAACTTTTTGGATAAAATACAGTGGCATAGGTCTTTTTAACATATTCCACAATTTTCGAAATTATGATTTAAAGTTGCATTGTTGTATTTATCATATAAAAGTGGTCTATTTTTGGTTACGTTAAAGTCTAATAATTTACTATATTTATTAATGATTTGTTATGTTTTACTTACAATTAGAACAGATAGCTGACATTGTCTCGATTCTTAGTTAAATGATCTAAATAGGAATTATGCATAATTTTTATCCGTTTCTTAATTAAGTAGGAAATTACAGTGGGCAGTTCTAAGTAACCAAAAAATCATCTGTAATCCTAAAATCATATCGTTGGAGAATGTTCTGATTATGTTTTTTGTTAAAAATTGAATATGAAGACGTGCGATTCATTTAACTGATGTATGTGCCCTGTAAAACCATTCAAAATTACTATATTATTGTTGATTTTCGTCTAATTTTTCATTCTTTCATATAATTAACTCATTACAATAAAAAATACCAATTTTAAATGATCTTTTTATCGCTAGATAATAAATTCTCAAATAATTTATATTCCTTCAACCAATAAGAAGTTCAAATAGAAAACAACACAAATCTTCGTAACATGAAACGAAAACTTGTATTTTCAGATACTTTTCTTTCTCGCCTGCCTCTTTCCAATATTATATGCAAGTGGACATTTTCCTCAAGTGCACGAGGAAGTGAACGAGATTCCTGTATCGGATAGCAATAGAATTCCTAAGAGTCGATATGTCCCTCCTTGGTCGAATTTCAATTATTCAACAATTTTACAACGAGATCAACAGAAATGGAGGTATTTTCAGCAGCAACAGGTGGATCTTTTGAATCTACTTAAAAAGAAACCACTTGTCCGTATAGTTTCGTCTTTAAGAAATACAAAGTTTGGAGACACTTCGAAGAAGGAAAAGCCTAAAATAAGTTTAAGAAATCAAAAAGGCAACGCGGTACAGGAGCTGAAAAGATTTTCACGAACTGCGAATTTCGATAAAGAAAACCAAGGCGATATGCAAACAATAGACAAAGGCGCAACTAACCGAGACGTCTCTAGATCTGATTATGTGCTTTCTAAAAATTTTATTGGACATAAAACTCAAAGCAGTACTTCTTCAAAGAATGGAGCAGAAAAAGATGAACAGCGAGATAATCAGATGAAAGCGCTGAATTCACTTCTTGGTAAAAGTCCCATTGAACAGTTGGAAGGTTTAAAGCATCTGTTAAAATCACAAACCAAGGTGTTATCCGTCACGATGCCATCCAGGACAAGGAAACGATATGTACCAGTAGCAGAAAGTACTCTAGACGTTCCAGTACCACAGATAAAGCCAGTCGTGGTAGTAGCATATTCACCCAACAATGATAGGCACAATGGTCCCTATACCCCACTTGCTTCGACGCAGGAGCAATTGCAGCAACTTCAGCTTCAATTGGATTCCTTCTCGAAAGCCCAAGCTGACGAGCAAATACGAAAAGCTCAAGAAGATGCTTACCAAAGAGTGCAAACTCAACACGCAGCTCTAGCTTTAGCGCAGCAAGAAGCTTTAGAAAAAATGAAAGAAATTAATAGTCATGTAATGTCTGCTCCTGATGATGCTGGGCATCCCATTGCACCACCACCAACGCTACCATCACCACCACTTCCAGCTGCTAATGTTCAAACTTCATCTTCCAATTCACTGGAGGAGGTTCCTGCTATAAACCCCATTCATCAGTCGAAGCCCTTAGACTCTTTACTAGTGCCCGTAGCTCATCCCCTTCAAATAAATGCAGCTTCTTTGTCTACCCCTTCACCAGTAATTGAAGAGAGCAGTGGCAACGAAGAAAGAAGACCAAATGAAATCAAAGACTATGAGGACCAGAATGACGTAAGTAATCCGAATTATCAATTAACAGTTGAAAGTCTTCAAATTAAATCTGTCAAAAGAACGCTAAGGTTTAAACGCTCATCAAAAGGTGACACTGAAATTATTGATGACGAAACAAATGACTATTATACTAACGATTACAGTTACGCTATTACAGAAAAGCAACAGATATTTAATCCAAAATGTAGTTATACTAAAAGTCCCTTTGTCAATAGTGTTATTACAAACAAATGGTGTGCTAATGAGGAACAGGGCGATCTAATCCCATCAAACATTAATCCCAATTATGTAGATTTCAATCATACGAATATTGCTCGACGTTTTAACAATAAAAATCGGCGTTTTCCATCTCGTAATCAAAATCGAAAACCCATAATTAAAACGCCCAAATGGCCCAATCGTGGTCGGGGAAATCTGCGTTATCGACCCAATCTTCCCCTCAAAACTAAACCATTGCAAACGTCTAGTACGAAAGTTGAAGACAGTGTTGAGTTACAATTTACCGATTCCTTGTCGAAAACCAAAAATAAAGATGGTGCTCATGTCATTATTATAAATAACAACAATAACAATAATAATAATGCCGCCGAGCGCCCGCTGCCATCGTTTCGACTTAAAAGAATACCGAAACGTACTGGTCGTCCTCGTTCCAAGAGACTAAGCAAACAAAGGGCTGATCAAATATTTAAGAGGGTCAATCACGTTTTGCGAAAATTTAACGTCTGATAATACAGTAAAACCTTTAAAAATAAAAAAACTGAATTATTATTTATATATGCATATGTTTCGGTTCTTCGGTTAATCGGGAATGGATGTGCTTAATTTAGGTCCATAAAATTGGCGTAACAAGATGGCCAAAATAAGTTTCGAAGATTTTAAAAAAGAGGATTTTTAGGATCCACTTCCCGCGAAGATCAAAAATTAGGGATAGACATTCAATGTTGTTTAAACTTTACGTGAAGATAGTAAAGCATCATAAATATGGGAATAAAATTAAAAAGTACGACTTATGCTATTAAAGGCTAATTAAGTGCTTTCAGCTAGAAGCTATATGTCACACTTCAGTACCTATCATTAAGGTGACCATATTCTTTTATTTCAAATCCGGGACGGGAACTTGTAGCGGGCGGGGGGTAGTTAAGTTAAATAACTTAAATATGATTTTTTAATAAAAAATTATACATAATAAATACTATTTAAGGATATAATAAAAATCAGTATTTTTTTNATGCTTCAAGTGGTTTAAAGCGTGCCGCGTATTTTGATATGCACAATTTTTTCGGTTCAAATTTTGTAAAAATAATTCTAGTTGAAATATATTTAAAATAAATATTGAAAATAAGAACCTTTTCAAAAATTCGGGACAATCCGGGAAAAATATTGCTTCTAGAAAAATCCGGGGCGCAATGTGGAAATCCGGGACTGTCATGGTCTATATTGAAGGTAGATATATCAATATTTGTAAATTTGTAAATGAGATTTAAGGAAAGCAATGATAGAATATAACATAGGCGATCTCAGTTCTATTTGCGCCCCAGGTAATGATTTTCTTTCTTAATTTCTGTACATTTACCCTCCACTGCTTTTTATAAAAGGTTAGATTGTGATTAGGGTAGCAAACCGTCCTTTGAATTGTAAAGTTCGTCAATCATTTTGTACAAATAAAATATTTGTAATGTTTACTAGTTAAAAAACAAATTAGACATTGAAAGCATAACTTGATTGATTAATATATTGATTATGGTGCATTAGCTTAAATTGGGGCTACTACAACAACATTGAACAGGTACTGAATACCATTCGCAGTTTATAAGCCCCTAATTTTTGACCTTAGGACCAAACCACAAAAAGCTTAATTATGCAAAAATATTCTCGTGTATTTTGATTTTTGAATATGACTACCTCACTAAACAAAACATTTTTTTGAAAGGGTAATAGTCATAATAAATTGACGATTTCAATGTTCATTGTTGAACTCATTGATTGGTCTAGTCGTACCTCACACTAAATGACATCAAATCGATCTAAAATACAATGCTTTGCTAATGTGTAATTGATAATAATATTTAATTGAATGAAAATGGGATGCTACAGTTCAAAAGTTGGTATACCGCCTTGACTTGAGTCTGTTCTTTAGCGTCCCACTGCTACAAAGTATTGATTTGATCGATTTGGTGTCATTTGATGTAAAGAATGATTAGAAACCAATGAAATATTTGGCTCATGTATTCTATCTAGCATTCTGTGTTGTTTCCATGCAGTTTTCATAATCAAAATCCATAAAATATTTTCGAGCATTTTGGTTTCGCTTGATCATGGTTCTTGTTCTCCAGATATTTTGTGCACGATTGCGTAATATTCCACTGATAATATCTCTAGTATCTGGAAAAACATCAAGAAATAAAGGACTACTCGCCTTTAACAGTTAAGGAAAATTGAGTTCTTAAACCTGAAATAAAAAATTTCGTTTACAAATTTATGTATCATTCATAACTAATTTTCTCAAATAATATAAATTCCCTCAGGATAACTGTTACTAGACTCAATCGTCAAACATCCGATATGGAAAGGTTTTACAGTATTTATTATTAATCCGTTTATTATTAATTTATTCATTGTTGAAAAGTAACAATTATTTATGTTTATTTATTAATAATTGGATATAATTAATTCATTACATATATACACATTTTTCATTACACCTTTTTATGACAGACAGCGGGAGAATCAGATGCGTAGGTTCATTAAATACGTATATAAATCAATTTTGTTCTGATAAAGCACAATTTTAAAAGGTCATTTACCTTTTGATAATAGCAAAAGAAATTAAGACGTTGGATTCGTTCTCTATTATAATAAATGATATGTTTGGATGATTACAAAAAACTTTACGTATACAGTTTACAGTATGTATAATGATACTACTCCTGCTACTTATTATATTATCATTACATAGAGAAAGTTACTTTCAAACTAAGTTACACCAAGTAATAATTAAGAAAGGCCTTTTTTATCACTTACTTAACTGCATTCTAGAGGCTGTTGCAATAATTCAATGCCAAATGTCTGTTATCATGCTTAAGAGCGTACAAACTAGTATTTTTCACATGACTGGAAAGCAAACTCAAATTAATGTTTATATGGCAATTAAGTTTGATCGATAATTTTGAAATTATATAAAAAAGTTAATTGAAAGTTTGTGAGAACCAACGGTACATTTTTCGGTATCAAATTAAATTAATCATGATGTACAGTACAACCTCGATAATCTGAACTAATTATTGCAAAGAATCCTTCGGATTATCACTTTGTTCGGATTATCAAAGGCCAGTCGTTTGTTATATTAGACTCAGGTATTTATATATAAACTTTATGTTTTAAACAAATCTAGAACATAAAAAACTTGTAATATGTAATCGTAGCTTCGGTCTGTAAACTTTTGTTCATATTAACTGTTGTCTATATTTATAATGCTATATGTATACGTTTTGACGCCATTTCATAGCTGTTAACGTAATATTTTCGTAAGACGGATAAAATTTAAGATTCCTCGAGCGAGGTGACGTTGTTACGCCTGCGCTGTTCGAACTTGTTCGTTGTTCGGATTAGCGGAGGTTCGGGTTATCGAGTCTGTACTATATTAATAAAATATTCGTCTAAGATACTGAAATGCAAATTAATTAAATGTCATTAATCTTTCAGAAAATATTTTTTTTATAGAAAGTAAAACTGACAGAGTGAAACAGTCAAAAATTGTAGAAAAATGTTTTAACGTATTTATTCGACGAAAAATCGTTGGTCTTTAGCAGGAATATTACATAGGTACAAACATTAATGTAAAACTATTTAAATACAAATGAAACGTGTGAAATGAGCGTACCTCAAATACAAACAAAAGAAACATTATTTTTGCAAATGAAGTTTCACTTTGCGATAAGATTAGCATTTAAAATTGCATGTACCAACCTATGTTATATGAGGTTGTTAACATAATGTCGCTTACCAGCTGATGAACGGTGCAAAGACCAGTTGGTTGGAGATATTTATTAGTCTATGTAGGTCAGGGTCGTAAATATTCTAGCCATTGAACTTCACCTTTATTAAAAAATGTAATTTTCACTTAAAACGAAACACATCCACTCATGTTGCGAAACATTAATAATAATAATGAATGACTAGCATTGTGAAGGAAAGTAAAATTTTAGTGAAATTAATTTAAATGTAAACAAGTCAGACTTACGCGAAACATGGTTTCTTATTTGTTTGACAGAGATAACAATGACAATATTACATTTAATAGGGGTGATATTATTAATGAAAATTCATATTTTTTTTTAACTTTCCCACTACAAATTACCTTCATTAAAGGAAAATTGTTGTTGCTGTTGTCATCTCTCATAGTTTAGTAGTTTGGTAGCATTGGTGCTGAAAGCCAAAAGTCTCGGGTTCGATTCCCGGCGAGGGTGTAACAACAGCAACAATTTTCCTTTAATTGTGGTAATTTGTAGTAGGAAAATTAAAAAAAAAAATAAAATATTAATTTGCATTAATAATACATATGTAGTACCTAGAAAGGAAACGCTTTATAGTTCACTAAATTTGAACAAGTCTAGACCTGAAATAATTTGCGATATATGTTGAATCACAAGGGTTGCACTACTGTTATATCCAGTGCTTCTTTTAAAATACAAAAAACGTGTGATTTTTTTGTAATGTTTTAATTCTTTATGTCATTATCGAATAGCCAATGTGTTAAAATTAAATTGATTTTAAATGGATAACTTATAGGAAGCATTAGTTGCAATACACTTTAGAAAGCTAGTTACACCATTAACAAAAAAATTATGTACAATAGGGGATCAAATATAGCATAAAAATATTTCACGGTCAGTTTTAAAATATACTTAACATTTTAAAATATTTAATTTTTACTTTGAATTTTCAATTTTGTGTTTTATTGTGGTTTAATAATTCGAGTTATAACCTAGTCTATCCTGTGGATAAGCGAAAACAAGGATTTATTAATAGCAGATGTGGTGATAAAAACGGTAAACAATGGTCTTAATGTAGTATTTATGTTTTTTATACTGGATATGACAAAACTCAATAAGTTACAGCCCTCGTTATAACCATGATGCATTTAAATATGTTATACATATAGTTAGGACGTTCAAAATTGACATAGTCCGAAATAACATGGCGCATTTATCTTCTTCTTTGGACCTACTAACTATACCAGAGCGGTTGCTGACAGAACGCCTACTTTTATTCACGACAGACGTTGTACGGAATATCGTAAACATAAGAAAGAGATGTCAGGTAGGAATTGCAGCGGACACTAATAAAAATTAGACCAATTGATGTGTAACAGAAAGAGATACAAACAAACAGAATTTTAGTACGTTACCAGCTACGGACTTTAAAGAAACTTCAACATTCTCAGGAATTTAGGAAAGAAAAGACACTTTTTTAAAGATGTAATTATAACCAGGCGATTATAAAGCCGGCCCTGATCTTTTACGTACCTAAGCAACCTTTAATCACTTCACCGCTTACTATTATTCGGTTATCTCTTTTCACTTGGTCTGTACTACTCATGTAGCATTTCCTAACTTAACAAGGGCGTCTTCAAAACAGCAATTTACTACAATCCCAAGTGGAAACAAGAAAGAAGATATACGTCCATTCTCACACATTATTTATTGCCAACTTTGCCAATTTTTATCGTCCCAACTATAGCTACATTTATTACAACTTGTAGCATGTTATTTTTTGTTATTAATCGTACGATGTTTGTTGTAGTAGATGATTGCCTTTATATTTACAATTGAAGAAGGCTTTCAATTACATACTTACATATGTATATGTGTGTTCGTTTTAGCCTTTCTCATTTGTTAAGTTAATTATTAAACTTACATCATACTTTACAGCTTTTACAGTTAAACTTGACTTTATCTTGAAAACCTTGAGTAGCAACGGGAGCATATTGTTTAATTATGCATTATAAACTGCACCTTCTTGAACCTATATACTAGACATATGGATAATTAATACAGAAAGTGTGTCATATTTTAAAAAATATAATGGATACTGTAAATAAGAATTTCTTGACGTGTTTTCTGTTTCTTTTCATATAGAATTCAGAAAGTGGGCCGAGTATCATGTATCATATTAAATAGAAATCGTGTCCATTAAGACAGATGAAAACCAAATAACAATTTTTTATTTCATCGCACATTATAAAATAAAAAAATAGAAATGTCTATGGCTTTCACGACTATTATTTTGAAGCATTGTTTGGCTTTAGGCCATCGCGTCGTCTTGATGAATTATTTATTTAAAACAGTGTCTAATGAACACCTTTATAAATATTTTCAAGTCTAATATACAAAATGTATTAAAATAAATATAGAGATCTAAAGCTTCAAAGACTATCCGAAATATTTTCATACCAAGCGAGCAGAATTTTTGATAGCAATGAAGCCCGAGTGGCACCGAACAAAATGCACTTAATACAAGCAAATATTTTCGTAAATATTGATTTTTACATGAAAATTTTATCAAAATGAAAAATGTTTTTGGGGTGAAAAAGTCACGTGACACTTTCTAACACATCTTCGAAAATTGTCAATTTCTTCTATGCCACACTCATGCCAAAAAATCTGACAGTTATGGTATCCCGAGTCCGAATTCCCAACATGGATATAAGATACTTGGGGTAGCCTTTGAGGTTTTTTCAACCGCATTGATTCCACTTGAAGTCGTAATCTGGGAACCCTCTATACTTACAGATACAGTGCAAATAAGGAGATGTAATACGTTTACATTATTTATTATTACGTAAAATTGAATTCATTATTCGTTATTTAATAATTTTAAAAATTAAATCCTTTTCTGATTGGGCTTTTCTTGCTATAAGAAACAATACAGTAAATGAACTAAAGTGTACCGATTGTAGGTAACAGTGAGGGATAATTCCAATTCGGTAATTATTTCACTCTTTAATTGGGGTTGATACTTAATCTAATTTCGATTGTCATCGAACTTTCCCGACTTGTTCCAAACTTTTTAGGAAATCTCTGGAACTTCTTTCGTTTGTAGATTTTTATTACTGGTCATGTAGGTATTACGTGCCTCTTGACGTATGGTTTATGACCCTGAACGCCCCGCCACCATTAATAAGAAATCACAGTAAATATACTTCATATTTAAATTATTTTTTTCGAAAATCGTGTAGTTGTAAACAAAGTGAAAAAGTATTC
Organism: Agrilus planipennis; assembly: GCF_000699045.2. Classification (NCBI taxonomy): domain Eukaryota; kingdom Metazoa; phylum Arthropoda; class Insecta; order Coleoptera; family Buprestidae; genus Agrilus; species Agrilus planipennis. Next base: position 247,284 of record NW_020442467.1, read on the forward strand.
TGCGTTAAGTGTAATTATTTTAAACATTTTTTATTCGTTTAGTTTAATTTAATAGTGCGCTTACAAAATATTCTTTTATTATTCTGATATGTTTTTACATTTTTATTAATCAGTAATAGGTAGACTACCCTTTATTTATGTATTATCCTTGGCGTACTCAATTCTTATAGGTATCTTCC
>NW_020442467.1:248316-267291 GCF_000699045.2 Agrilus planipennis
ACGATTTTCCTGCTTTTCCATTTTTACGAAAACCACAGAGGCGTCTTGTTCAGCGTGCTGTCAAACCTACACTAGCAAGGAGATCGGGCTGAAACTATAGCTACAAGCTATCCAAGGATGGTACTATAGAATGTCACCTCAAGGTAGGCCTAGTGGCGTCATCTCTTGGTTAGGCCGGAAACTTATCAATCCACCCTCGTAAGTCATGCATTCAGAGTATATACTATTTCGTTAACTCGAGATACGTGGTGTGATAATAGATGTTCCTATTTTATTGTAATTCTTTTAAGTTATGTGACTACTACTGTAGGATTTCTATAAAAAATAAACCATAATATGTATAAATGTTATCTAGTGATTATTCATTTTTTGTTACGTATTATAAATAATTTTCAAATGAGTTACAAGTTTGTTAAGTTACAGTATGCAACTAATTATGCCTTTGGATATCAAGTGCAAGATTATGACAGCGAAAATAACTTTGGACATGAGGAAACTAACAACGGAAATAGCGCTAAGGGACATTATCACGTGCAACTTCCTGATGGCAGGATTCAGCATGTTGAATATACTGCGGATGCTACAGGGTTCCACGCAAAAGTAACCTACACTAGTAAATCGTAGATGAATCTTAAAGAACTGAAGTGTCATCAATACAACTTTAGAGTGTACAATTTGATCCTTAAATCGTTAAAATATTTTGAAAATGTTTAAAAAAGAGAGATTGGTGTACTTTGCCGTTTAGACACATACTTGGGTGTATGGTATACCGTCTCCTTTTTTAATTATACGACGACACAGATTGGTAATCGTGAATCGTGTTCCCATCAATAAAGATGCAACAATCAATAAGTAAGTGGTTAAATATTATGCACCAAACGGGCTGGGATATGACTAAATATACATAATACTCGCACAAGTCAGGTAAAAACCGAAAATATACCCGAAATCGGGTGCCGATATATAGTATAGTATATCAAGTAGTTGGTGCAACTACTTGATATACTGCATGTCAACGCAACATGGAAGCACAATTAGCTGCTTTATGTCATAGTTGATAAACAAATTCCATGGATCAGTGATTTTTTTTATGATTAGTAATGTTTTAGCAGATTTTCTTTTAATATTGAAAGTATTAACGGAAGAATACTTTTACGTGATTGCTTAGGATTATAGGCTTACGATAGGAATATTATTTTGTCTGTGCTGTGCTGGCGTGCAGTATATTTAGTGACTGGTGCTGGTGTCGCGTATATTATCGGATTTTTGTTGAGACGTATGATAGTAAGTAGGCGTGACTTGTGCTGGCGTATTTAGTAATATCGCAAATGGACTAACGGTATGCTTTTAGTAAGGGTAGACAGTAGTAATTCCTTGCTATGCACTATAGATACTTGTTTTGAAAATAATGTTTGATTCATAAGCATTGTCTTCACATTGCTTATATTTTTTCATTCCAATACTTCCACGTGAAAACATAATGGTGTCTCTAGAGCTAGATTATTGACTTATTATTTGACAGCTAAAGCATTTCGTTCTGCAAACATTAGCTTCCCAATTTGACTATCATTTGCATGCTTACTCGAGTAAAACACAGCTAATAATAATAATAATAAGAATCCATAAATTTCTACAACAAAAAAAACATTTTTGAATAACGTTTAAAAGATTCTTTATGGTTCTTGCATGGTAAACTACAGAAATAATGCTTAGGTTAAATAAAATAGTAACTGTCCTTTTTATTGAATACTTATAGTTGGGGAAGCTTACTGTATTTGTATAGAAATTGGTTGTTGCATATGAGTGTGATGAAGAAATGTGTCTTAAATGTGCCATGGTTTTTAAAGGTTTATCATAAGTGAATGTAAAAATTTAGACAAAGGAAAGTTACCTCACCCCCGAGGAAAATTCAAAAATATTTGGCTGTAACTAACTTTATTTTATGTAAATACCACTAATTAAATATTTTCAAATTAATGTACATAATACATAAGACCGTCATGGGTAAACTACCGTAAAACATACATATTATGTAATTGTCAGTAATGTACTACAGAAAAATAGTCAGATGTAAAACTATATATATATCTATTTCCTAGACAAAAGGCATAGTCAGAATTAATTAGCCATTTTCTGTACTTCATGAGTTTTTTGAGAATTTCAATTTGTATGGGTCTAGAAACTAAATCTTTGATCATTTAAATTAAAGTTAAAGTGGCCGGAAAAAACGGTCAAATCGCGTTCTGGCTGGCTTCGAACGCACCGAACGCGTTTTGGCTGTTTTTAAACGCTCGCAAAGCGTTCTGGTAACTGTTAAACAGCTGGAACGCGTTTTGTCAATTGTTGAACGCTCACAACGCGTTCTTAATGTTCGACTTGTATTATTTGCCGCTTTCTACCTGCTTACAATGAGATTTACATTGTACTTATAAAACAAATGAATTTCAATCCATTTTTCAGTTTTTAGGAAACAATTAAATTATTGACAACTATTATTAGATACCAAAGATGGGTTCGGTTTTTCTCGCCAAATCATTTCAACAATATTAAATTTCTTATAATTGTTTTTCAGTTCTAGGAAGAAAGTTACACTGAACACTTATATTGTCGAGCATATAATATATGAATGAATGAAATTTTAATAACCTTTTGTAATTTTAAGATTTTGTCAACTTACCTAAACAATAGGTGTACGGTTATTAGCTATTGTGATAAACTGAAGGTACTAAAAATGTACAACTTTCCTTCATAATCATTCCAGTACAGTACACTTATGATCATTTGTAATTTGTATGATCTTTCCGGCGATTTTATAACAATGCACATACCGATAACTCTATATGATAATGATAAAGGAGCTTTAGAAATTAACTTTTCGAGAAGGTTCCATTATAATTACATCTAATAATTCCTAGAGGAGGTATTGATTTTGAGTATATAATAACTAACTTGACTTTCATTCATTCATTCATATATCATATGCTCGACAATATAAGTGTTCAGTGTAACTTTCTTTCTAGAACTGAAAAAACAATTATAAGAAATTTAATATTGTTGAAATGATTCGGCGAGAAAAACCGAACCCATCTTTGGTATCCAATTATAGTTGTTAATAATTCAATTGTTTCCTAAAAACTGAAAATGGATTGAAATTCATGTAAGTACAATATAAATCTCATTGTACGCAGGTAGACAGGGGCAAATAGTACAAGTCGAACATTAAGAACGCGTCGCGAGCGTTTAAAAACAGCCAAAACGCGTTCTGTGCGTTTAAAAACAGCCAAACGGCGTTCTGTGCGTTAGAAGGCAGCCAGAACGCGATGTGGCCGTTTTTTCCGGCCACTGAGCGTTTTCGGTCTTCGGGCCTAACATATACGTTAACAGTGCATTTTATCAAGTGTCTGAAAAATGGACACCAAATGGATGGTAACAAACTTAGCACTTCGTTTAATTTGTACATTTTTCTAATTTCTCGTCAACATTCAAAAGTGTTTCTTTTGTTTTTTTTTTGTAAAACATTTATCACAGGCGAAAAAATTTATTATCATTTAAGTATAAGGGTAATATCACTAACTGTATGTTCCTTCTTTGTCGATTTTGACTAAACCCATTCAATAATGACGTTAATAATATTTTTAAATAAATCTGCTAATACATATTCAAGAAAATTGTTTCTCAGTATTAGCTAATTTTCTAATTAACTTTATTTATTTATCTCCTGCCGAATAAGTATTATATCTGCACATAATATGTAAATATGTTAATAACTTTAGAAGATAGATTTAAGTTGATAATAGTTTAAATAAAATATCATAGTTGTTGTTGATACAGTTTTATTTTTGTAGCTATATATATATATATAGATATGTATGTATGTATGTATCATTTTAGTGCTGTATAAAGTAGAAACAATACAATTCTTATTAATATTCATTAGTTTCATAAAGATTTTGTAAATACTGACTAGTTACTCTCAATGTTAACAAAACATCTTTACAATTTCATTAACTGTATCTTTTAACATCTTTAAAGTTTTACAGTGTACACGTAACTACATGTACAATAGTTAACAGTAAACATTATACAAAATAACATTTCTTTTATTTTATACACTTATTTATACATATGTATATTATTTACAGTTTTTGGCGAATATCACATTTTCGTAAATAGTAACAAAAAAGGTTTCTAATAATTTTTTGTTTTAATTTGCACTTAAAAACAACGATCCCAGAGTTGAAAGAGCGAGTAAAACAGGAACAAAGTTATATGACGATGCACCTGTAAAAAAAGCAAAATTTATCTATATTTTGTGCAAGTGCTACATCACTAATGTCGTTACTAATGCAAACAAACTATGAATTACGAATAATTACAGGGCGTTTCACTAATCTATTTGGGAATTATACACTACAATAAATTCGTTTTCTAATAACAAAAAAATCTAGCAAGTTGTCTCATTAAAACTAGGTTTAGGTACTCAAAAATACATAACTGAAACATTCCAAACTCTAAAAATTGCTAAAAACAAAAATATGTCAAACATTGGGCAGATATTCAATATTCTACAATAAATAAAAGGTTCAATTGATAAGAAAAGTAATATACTTTTTTACATCAACTACAGTTGCGATGTTCAAAATTGGTATAGTCCGCAATAAAACTGTCGCATTTACTTTCTTCTTTTAACTTATTAACAAGACTAGAGCAGTTGCTGTTAGAACGCCTACTTTTACTCACGACAGACTTGTAGAGGGAATATCGTAAACATAGAAAAGAGATGTCAGGTAAGAATTGCAGCGGACACTAATAAAGGGAAAGGAATAACATTACACCAATTAATGTGTAACAGAAAGAGATGCGGACAAGCAGAATTTCAGTATGTTACCAGCATTGGACTTTAAAGAAACTTCAACATTGTGAGGAATTTAGGAAAGTAAAGACGCTTGTTTAAAGATATAATTCCAACCAGGCAGTTATAAAGCCAACCCTGACCTTTTTCGTACCTAAGCAATCTCTAACCGCTGCACTATTATTCGGTTATCTCTTTTCACTTAGTCTGTACTACTCATGAAGCATTTCCTAACTTAACAAGGGCATAAAATAATTCGAAGTGGTCTGTACTCTTGTCGAAACTGCCAGACGCGGATCGCGATTTCGATCTTTTCGATCTCATCAGCACGTCGCAGGCAGCTCCGACAGAACACAGACCAACTTTTACCTGCTGTCTTAACAGCGCGTTTTAGAAAATACCACAAATGGCGCGGTAAACGCCATCTGTAGTACGAAGCGTCTGGCAGTTTCGACAAGAGTACCGACCACTTCGAATTATTTTAAAGACGCTTGTTTAAAGATATAATTCCAATCAGGCAGTTATAAAGCCAACCCTGACCTTTTTCGTACCTAAGCAATCTCTAACCGCTGCACTATTATTCGGTTATCTCTTTTCACTTAGTCTGTACTACTCATGAAACATTCCCTAACTTAACATGAGCGTGTTCAAAATGCAGCAAATGACTACAGTGCCAAGTGGAAATAAGAAAGAAGATATGTCCATTCTCACAGATAATTTATTGCAGTCTTTGCCAATTTAGATCGTCCCAACTATAGGTAATAATAATTATGATTGAACAACACAGTGGTTTCTGGTATCAAATAGAATTTAAGGGGCAAAACCGAGAAAAGAAGAGGGATGGTGGTTACTTTCTAATTTTCAACAATTACTTTAAACAGTACCTTTATTAATTTCCGCACTCATATTTCCGTATTGATAAAGGCTTGATATTCCTATTGATGATGACAAAATTTTCAGAAATTAGTAGGTAAGTATTTATGAGACAAAAATCATTGTTAGTAATGCTATAGAGTAAACAACTGTTACGGTTTTGAATCAAACGCTTCAAATATTACTCTGAGACTGTTCTATTAGGTATTATTGTAATCAAATCAAACGTTTTTATAGTCTTTGCCAAATTTTTATGTTAGACAAGTGCTTTTGTCACCGAAAGATCAATTTGAATTCTAATTCATAAACATGAAAAAGTAAGAACCAGACGTCTCGGTCATCAATCTGTCGGAGGTATTAATTTAGGCCATAGACAGTAATGACAAAGTGGATACCGACTATAGTCCGTATCCGTATCACGTAAAGTGGCGGCTCAGGCAATAAAACTTTCAAAAGATTTATAAGCTTATTTTGTTGAACTTCCGACATCTGTAGCAAACAAGAGAATGGTCCAAACTTCATTTAGTGACAATTTTAAAGGACAATAATTCTCCGCGAGTCTGTCCATGAAACTGAAATTCGACAAAATGTGTTATAGAACTTCCTCTGTTTAGGTTTTAATAAAAGAGAACGTTCGTATTACAATGACGTGCAAATTTACGAATATGAGAACGTAACAACGAAAAAAATAGGCGCAAGTGGTTAACAGAATACAAAATGTGTTTTGTTTGAATAATGCCATAATATTGCAATTTCAATTAGGCGTAAAGAAGGGCGGTAACTTCTTGGCAGTTTTATTGCCTGAGCTTCCACTTTACGTCATACGGAATATATGTCACTTGAATCCCCAATTGGTAACAAATTACCGAGATGACGATAATTTGCGACATTGTGATCATAAAGCTAAATATTTAGTACGTTAGACGGCATTCTATTATTATTTAGTATTTGATAATTTTATAATAAAATTTCTTGACAAAAGAAAAACAAAAAGTGAGTGTTTAATAATGTCTTACCTGAGTATACAATATAACTTTTTCTAACTTCGTAGTCCGTATCTGGAAGAGAAAGGATGCATTCAAATTTGACTGAGTCGGACAGGGCCGTATCCGATACTTTATATATAGCTGTTATATTGTACTCGTAATCTTGTGAGTTTTCTATAATATATTCGTCTTCTTCGAAACTTGGAAGAGTGTCGTTGCTAAAATGGAAAAATATATATAAAGTTCAAAATACAGGTCTTGAATTTGTGGAAAACATTGTGTTTCCCACTTAAATCGTAATATTTATTTCAAAGGACTAACGCTAATGCTTCATATCAATTGAATTTTCACAGCTTTGAGAGGTTAAATTAGTCTCTGATAATTTATTTTCGACGAAAAGTCCATCCATGAATAAATTAATTAGACGGTAAAAGTTGTTAACAATAAATCATTAGTTAACAAAAGGAGAAATTTAAGAAATTTCTATTAAAGGACTTTCTTACCTTCCTGTTAAATAAACGGCAGACAGGACCATTTTCGGTTCATGAGAGAGTCCATGTGCTTCACAAACGATGGTCTTCGATTGTTCAATATACAGAATGCTAAAGGATTCTGCAGGCTCTAAAACATAGAAAAGTAATGTTGTTGCTTATGTAGTGTATCAATTTCAGTACCATCCTGGTTATTATAAAAGGAGAGAAATAAAACCTATAACCAAATGAAATGTACACAGTTATTACCTACGGGTAGTAAAGATATATTTTATTACAAAAAGCAATACGAAGTATATTAATATTTTATTACTCATTAGTTGTTGTTATATTTATACAGTGTGATGTACCTATTAGTGTTGTCAATTACGTTTTATTGAAACCTTAAGTTTTTTCTACATTTCTAAAACTTATTAATACGTTACCTATATATATTAATAGCAAAAAAGATAACAATTACACCCCTCCCACCCCTGCAGGCAATTCTTGTCATACCCCCTACATCGCTTGAACCAACATTTTCCTTCTACACCAATTCTTCTTATATAATATTTACCCCATCCCCATACAGTTCCTAATAAAGCGTTTGCTTTCGCTAGCTTTATATATTTTGTCACCGTTTTTCTCTCCCTTAACATTTTCTAACTTTTTCTATTCCTTCCACTTTCAATCTCATCTCCTTTTCCTGTTTCCCCAATTAGTGTTATACTTTTTAAACTGTATTACTATATTTATGTCTCTGGTTATTATGATATACTTTGTTACTAGGCGTATTATTTATTTATCACTAAATCGAAGAGTGAAACCTACCTTGAAAATGTGTCACACCTAGAGGCGAAACGTTGGTGTGGTTTTTGTAATAAAATACATCCATTTACCCGTAATTTTCCTGATTATTCATGGCAAAACTTATAGTATTCAAATAGTTATAGATACTTTAGAATGACATGAGCAATTAGTGAGAGGCGGCCATTATAGTGATATTGGATATTTAGAAAATATTGCCCTTCTGTTATTCTAAAGACTCTAATCGTGTGTTTCTGTACAGCTAGGGATGAAGATGAAGCTCCAAATAAACTGTAGAATAGACGGTGGTGTTTCGTCAAGATTCATGTCATTTTAAATTACCTATACTGTAACACTGAAGTAGACGTATGCCTGGGTCAAATTAGGAGGGAAAATTCTCTAATAAAATATGATTAAGGATTAAATTTACTTTCTGCAAATTCATATTTCACATATCACAAAACTGACTTCAACTACCTACTCTGCTTTAGTCATACAAGTTTTGAAAAACTGAATTGTAGAATTATTCGACTAGCCACATAAACCCTCTCTGTTTAGGTTTCCAGCTGCATAACTAATATAATTAATTTGCACGAACTGAATGAACTTAAGGTAAGCTATAAATAGGAGTAGAACTGAATTGTGCGCCACTGTCACTTACGAGGTCTGTCCAAAAAGTATCGCGAATTTTGTGTTTTCAAAAATTATTTATTCATAAATATCTATTTTGTGCCTCCCAATGTAATCCCCACCAGATATTATACACTTGTGCCAACGTTTTTTCCAATCCTCGAAGCACAAAAAATATTTTTTTATGATCCTGTTCAGCTCCTCCTTCGATGCCGTCTTTATCTCCTCCATCGTAGCGTAGCGTCGTCCTTTCATGGACCTCTTCAGTTTCGGGAACAACAAAAAAGTCACAGGGGGGGCAGATCTGGGGAATACGGTGGCTGTGACATTATTAGTGTGTTGTTTTTGGCCAAAACTTCGTGCACAAGCAATGATGTGTAAGCAGGGGCGTTATCATGGTGCAAAAGCCAATTTTTGTTCTTCCACAAATCCCAGTGTTTCTGGCGAATTACTTCGCGCAAATTGCGCATAACTTCCAGGTAATATTCCTTATTAGCCGTTCTACCCTGTGGCAAGAACTGATGATGCACCACGCCCCTGCAATCGAAGAAAACTGTAAGCAAAACCTTCAGATTCGTTCTAACTTGGCGCGCTTTTTTCGGTCTTGGCTCGTGCAGCAGCCTCAATTGGGATGATTGAGCTTTGGTATCCACGTCATAACCATAAACCCATTATTCGTCACCAGCTATGACCCTCTGAAGCAAATTTGGGTCGTCGAAATTGAGCAATTCTGGTACCAATTTCGTGGCGACGCGTCTCATACCCAAATTATTGGTAAAAATCGAATGACAGGAGCTAATCGATATGTTTAGCTCCTCAGCAACTTCTCTAATGGTGATTCGACGATTGGTCAATACTATTCTTCACTTCATCAATGTTTTCCTCTGTTGTTGATGTGTTCGGGCGTCTGGGACGCTCTTCGTCTTTCACATCTTCTCGGCCCTCTGAGAACATTTTGTACAACCGATAAACGTTGCTTCGGTCCAAGGTAGTATCACCATATGCCACAATCAACACTCGGAATGCGTCCGCGCACTTAATTTTGTTTTTCACACAAAATTTGACATAGACTCTTTGATCCATTTTTTCGAATAAGCAAAAATCGAAGACGAGCCAAAACACGTACAAGCAAAGCAGCTGTCAAAAATTAACTGAAGATTCAACATGACTGAACTTATAAGTGAGAGACATGAATACCAACATAACGCCACAAAAAATCGGAAATCGAATAACATAACCAGCGGAAATTCAAAATTCGCAATACTTTTTGAATAGACCTCGTATACTACTTATATTCTTGTGCAGCTGAGTGGAAGAAACTACGAAGATAGCAAGTAATTAATACATTCGCTTGAAGAACTCTTTGTATGGTGATGTAGCCAAGTGTAACCAGGTGGCACGTGTCCAGATAGAGTGACGATACTGCCTTGTTTTACGTTTTCCATTTTTTCTTTCTACTTCCAGTGCACTCGCATTGGTCTTAATTTACCTTTCTAAGCCTATGGTTATAACGCAACACAACCGACTAAAGAGGAATGGTTTTGATGCGTGTTGAAAATGTTACGCTCTGTGACCATGTATTACTATAAAGGTTTAGTTTTAATGGTTTATAATTCCCAAACGTATTTGGACCTGGATTCATCTACATTTACTTCGATTACCACGGAAGGAAATGCTAACAATATCAACTGATTGGCCTGACAGGTCATATACATTGGATATAACTTTAGGAATCATACATCAACGAATATACATATACAAAATGCAACCAGCATATAGGAGAGGAACAATTTAGTTTCCGTTTGCGTTTTGAAACTAGAGAAACAGCGTTTCGGCTTATTGTCCTGCTTCAAAAATGCAAAGACCAATCACAAGTTGTCCTTGAACAAATAAGGCATTCAGTATCGATAAATATATTGCATGAATAAGAATTAGACCAGAACGATAAAAACTTAATTAAAAAGTTATATTGGTAGTAAACAGCATGTGCAAAAATAGAAGAAACACTGATCACCTGTGTTCCAATCAGAAGATAGGGATATCATCCCTAACTCTCTTCAAGTTCTAATGAAAAAAAAAAAATACTTTAGAGAGCACTATAAAAAGTTTAAGAAAGTGGGAATGAAAGACTCACAAATCATTTACGAAATGCTAAAAAGGTCTTCAAAACCTTATTGGTGTAATAACGACTGAGGGTGATGCATTTGGTCCTAAAATAAACACATCAGAAACAATGTCAATGGCTGTTTCCGAAAATATAAATGTGAACACCAAAGTATGCAACTGAATCTTGGACGTTGGGAGCCAGGTCGATGAAGTCTTTGAAATATGACTAATGAGAGAATGCTTAAACTATCATGGACGGAACGCATTATCAATGTGACTGTCATTAGAAGAATGAATATGAACGGAAAAGTTCTGGAAATTATCAAAAATACAAAAGACAACCCCTACCTAGGTCATGTAATAGAGGTGGAAAATACGAACTTCTTAGCTTAATAATAAAGAGAAATATTGAAGATAGAATGCAGTCCGCCAGCAAGCAATGCTAATGGCTCAAGAACGTGAGAGATTGGATTGGCCTAAATTCATAAACAGTAGTTACGAATACCATAAATTAATGATTGTATGATTAAGTCAGTTAGTCATATTTACGAGATGGGGAAAATCCCAAAGGAGTATAAAGGGAAAGTGGTAGTAACCATACCTAAAAAGAGAGGCGTGGATGGGTGCGGACATTTAGAACAGCTTAACTTCCCATGCGTCAAAAATTTTAAGTAGAATTGTACAGAGAAGAAAACTTATTATGAGATCCATTTGGGTTTAGAAGAAATAGAGGAACCAGGGAGGCTGTTCTAGCTTTACGAGTAACAATAGAGAAAACGATAGAAAAAGTAAAGAGTGCGTAGGTACATAGAATTTGTAGATTAAGAATATATTGTCGTGAGTGTAACCAAATCAAAGTTACATGTGTCTATGCATGCAAAAGACTCAGAAACAAAATAAGTTCATAGTGGTTCTGTCCACATGACTAATAGTACACAGTTGTGTTGTGTTCTGTCAGGCAAACAAAATGTTTGTAAGTGGATGCATGGTTGATATAGTGGTATTGACCGAGCGGCATGGCCTGGAGGTCTAGACCATTGCTTAGCATTCGGGAGGACGCCGGTTCGATTCCAGGTCCGTCTGCCTTTGTCCAAGTTTTTCTGTGGTTTCCTTGGATCACCTAGGCAAATGCTGAGGCAGTAATATTCCACAGATAATCTTTCACTCTCTTCTGTCTTCATTTCGTCCATCTCATCTTTCTCACCCGAACCACCACCCACCCATTCCCACGTTTCCTGAAAGCAGGCTGAAGAGGGCCTTTCGCCCTACTTTCCGGCATAGTCCGGAGGGACTGCCCGCCCACCAGCATTACTGGCTGGTGGGAATGAAACACCCAAAAGTTTTAATGTTTATAGTGGTATTGAAGTCAACTGTCAATTGGACAATCACTTCAAAATTATATGATTACTTACAGATTATTGTTACCAGTTATGTAACATAGGATAAGAAATAAAAGAACAATTACCGTAAATGATCATTTTCTTTGTTTCGACGTCTTCGTGGAATATTCCAGAAATTTTACACGTGTAATTTCCAGATAGTGCAGGAGTAATTTGCTTGAGCAGGATAGCTCTATATTCCTTGTTAGCATCATTTGACACTTTGTACGTTGGGTCAATTACGCCTCTAAATGCCCCCACGGCTTGTGGTTTACTCCTTTGTGGAATCCATTGATATATCAGATTCTTGTCGTCATTGTAATACCATTTAATTTCTACGTCTTCGTCTTTACTAAATTCGTAATCGCAGTCTAATATGACAGACTTGTCTTCCTCTTTCTGGAGATATTTGGGGACTTTCAGGTCTGTTATTTTTACTTCGGATGACGCTGCAATTAAAAAAAAATATTATATAATAAACAATGTTTCCCAAAATGTCACCTGTTTAGTAATAAATTTAAAATTTAAATCTGTATTTTGATATTTTATAACAGTTTATAATTTATATATTTGTGCTAGTTCTATAAGTGGTGTAAATATGTACATGGATCGTGACTAAGGAATATTTTAAGAAGGAACTCATACAATAACACACATTTTGCAGAAATTAATAGACGAATCTCGAGACAGTTTGTCATATAATATACAAAACTGTATGTTTTCGTTTTTCATTTAGTTAAAACAAAAGTTTAGCTAATGAAGGTATTCTTTTTGTTTCGATTGCTTAATAAACAAATATTATTAAAATACATAGTAAGATGACAAAGCCCCTGGACCCAACTCATAACTTTATAACTGTAACTATGCATATGTATATATCAGAGGACATGTCATGAATATACGAGTAGATTTATGAAATCTCAGCTGTGGCGGAGTCCTGAGCGATAAAAACAACTGACCAATTAAAAGCAAATTAGACAGAAAAGAAAACCTAAAATTTAAAAAGCATGTTGAAAATGTACAGAACCTAACATAAGTAACTTCTAAGTATGTAATTTAAATATCCGTACTATTAATAAAGTAAATAAAAAAAACATTGGTGAAAAATATATTTGTACGAAAGGGATTTTTAAAAACTCGGTACACCCACAACTGCTTGGTCCGATTACTGTTTAATCCGACACTGATTGTGACATATATTTGCAATTTTTAATATCTTCCTCTTGTGTTGCAAAAAGCTGTCAACGTTGTTACTAAAAGTACATTAGTAATGTGTATATTTTTTGCATTTCTGGTATTTCTTTACCATATCCTCGTAGTTTCTACAGGTTCAAAGTTATGTAAATCATATTTTTCACAATGATGCCTTAGAAATGCATAAGAGAAGTCTATTTATATTGTCATCGAATTCTCCAGAATAAGTCTTCATTTTTCGCAAAGGCTCTCGAAATTCATTTGTTACGCTGTCATACATGTTGTTCAGAAATAACATAAAGTATTCTAATTACTTAACAATTTTTTAGTTACACGAACTAGGTCATCATCATCATCATCATCATAAGGTCGTCAGTCCTAAGACTCGTGTCCAACCTTTACTCATTCCTATCTTGAGCTAATCTTCGCATTTCCCTAAAACTAAAACAACCCACATCCTTAACTATTACTGTAATCTAATCTAGGTCTACCTCTACCCCTCCTAACTCCCGTTTCTGCTTCTAATAAGTCTCTGACTAGACCTTCATGCCTGAGAAGGTGTCCTATTACGAACTAGATAAGTACTATTAAACGAATATATTCGATCAATGAAAAATATTATTAAATATAATGTATTAATTAATGAATAACAGAAGTTACTTGTAACTATGGATGTTTTAGTAATTAATTAACATTATAAGACNAGCATGTTGAAAATGTACAGAACCTAACATAAGTAACTTCTAAGTATGTAATTTAAATATCCGTACTATTAATAAAGTAAATAAAAAAAACATTGGTGAAAAATATATTTGTACGAAAGGGATTTTTAAAAACTCGGTACACCCACAACTGCTTGGTCCGATTACTGTTTAATCCGACACTGATTGTGACATATATTTGCAATTTTTAATATCTTCCTCTTGTGTTGCAAAAAGCTGTCAACGTTGTTACTAAAAGTACATTAGTAATGTGTATATTTTTTGCATTTCTGGTATTTCTTTACCATATCCTCGTAGTTTCTACAGGTTCAAAGTTATGTAAATCATATTTTTCACAATGATGCCTTAGAAATGCATAAGAGAAGTCTATTTATATTGTCATCGAATTCTCCAGAATAAGTCTTCATTTTTCGCAAAGGCTCTCGAAATTCATTTGTTACGCTGTCATACATGTTGTTCAGAAATAACATAAAGTATTCTAATTACTTAACAATTTTTTAGTTACACGAACTAGGTCATCATCATCATCATCATCATAAGGTCGTCAGTCCTAAGACTCGTGTCCAACCTTTACTCATTCCTATCTTGAGCTAATCTTCGCATTTCCCTAAAACTAAAACAACCCACATCCTTAACTATTACTGTAATCTAATCTAGGTCTACCTCTACCCCTCCTAACTCCCGTTTCTGCTTCTAATAAGTCTCTGACTAGACCTTCATGCCTGAGAAGGTGTCCTATTACGAACTAGATAAGTACTATTAAACGAATATATTCGATCAATGAAAAATATTATTAAATATAATGTATTAATTAATGAATAACAGAAGTTACTTGTAACTATGGATGTTTTAGTAATTAATTAACATTATAAGACGTACTAATAATTAGGACTTCGCATTATGGCACGTATGACTAAGTGCTGCGGGTTCACCGCGCTCTACCTCAGGAACAGTTAAGCGTATAAAAAAATATTTGGAACAAAACTTCTATAAACTTTATCTCCTACAATTTTTATAATAGTTGCAAATGTTATTGAAACCATAAGAGGCAAGATATTAGCGAAAAATCGATTTTAGTGACCTTTGACCTTGAATATCTTAAGATGCGGACACGAGACTTTATGTTACTTTAGACACAATATTTAAAATGGCAAAATATAGGTTTGTACAAATTTACAGCTTATTATCTCTCATTCCGTGGTTGACCCTCTTTTTTGACATAATTAACTGTACTATAAGACCCAGTTATAGCACCATACACTAATCATTAAAACTATTGACCAATAATATGTTAATTACTTAACATACAATGTAATAATGACCTATAAATTGAAGATATTACCGAATCATATGTTAACAATTAAAATTATTAAAGGAAGATACGTTGATAATGAAGATATTGACCGATACTAATAGTTACTTAGGAATAAATAGTAAGTAGGTGAAGTTACTTAGGAATATGGGAATTGCATATGTTGGCTTCTCAAAAAGAATCACTTGTTGAAAATAGTGGGTGTCTTAAATTATTTTTGGTTACTCAGTCAAATTTTGTAGTTTACTATTCTATTTTCAATGTCATAATATTTTTAAAAAAGTACCTACCGTTCGATACGTTTCTGGCAGATGTATTAAGTTTGTTTACATGTGACGAATGTTGTATAGATTTTTGAATACATACTACTAAAACGTAGTTTGGATTTACTTATAAATAACTTTCAGAAGTCATTGCTAATAATATTGGCATAAATTTTGAATCTTAGCCAACATATTAAAAAATTAAATTGTAGATTTTCATTTTACATCACGTTGGATTTAATATACTTTAACCATTTCGAAAAAGTATCTGCATATAGAATGTGTCCTAAGAAGAAGTCATCATTGGGGTTGCAACCGCTTCGCTTTTGTATGGCAGCCATTTGAAGTTTTTGCTGATGGAAAATGGTGTGATTCAAACATTAGTTTCAATAAATAAGACAGTTCGGTAATGCATATGTAAAAACGGCATTGTTATTTATTCATTCCAAAGTATAAACCCTTTATGTAAATTCACGAAATATCTAATTTTTGCATTATTGGAGCTCCAGGTAGAGAGCAAGGTCGTGCAGGAGACAATATTGTTAGTGTCGCTCAAATTCCACAACACACTTCATTTATTCTAAATTAAATCGCCCTTCGATCGCGTTTACTATTAGATAATTGATGGCATAAGGTATTAGCCCATCTTGCAAAGGTAGAGAGAGTCACTCGTCAGATAATCGACTGTGTGAGAGTGTGTTTAGACATCCGAATTCAGCCCTTTCAACAGCTCATAAATTAGGCATTACGGTGTGTAATGGTACATGTTCCTGTATCAACTGCATTTCCTTTTCTTACTACTTCACATTGGTAAATGGATAAACAACATTATATTCCTGAAAAATTCAAGGATGATCTGTCTTTTCCGTTATTTGATGGGTCATTTGCGCCTATAAAACACTTCAGTGCACTTCATCAATTCCAAATTAAATCGCCCTTTGATCGCGTTTCTTGCTCAAGAATTGATGGCATGCACTATGAGCTCATCTTGCAAGGGTGGGGCGAGTCACTCGCAAGCTAACCGACTGTGTGTGAGTGTGTTTAGACAACCGAATTCACCACCTTCAACAGCTTATAAATTAGGCATTACGGTGTGTAATGGTACATGTTTCTGTATCAACTGTATTTCCTTTCATTACTACTTCACATGGTTAAATTGATAAACAACATTATATTCCTGAAAAATTCAAGGATGATCTGTCTTTTCCGTTATTTGATGGGTCATTTCCGTCTATAAAACACTACAGTGCACTTCGTCAATTCCAAATTAAATCGCCCTTCGATCGCGTTTCTTGCTCAAGAATTGATGGCATGCACTATGAGCTCATTTTGCAAGGGTGGGGCGAGTCACTCGCAAGGTAACAGACTCTGTGAGGGTATCTATAGAGACCCAAAACAAGCTCTTTGAACAGCTCATAAATTAAGGATCAGGGTGCACAATGAGATTTGTTTCTGTATAAAGTGCATTTCCTTTAGCTAATGCTTTACATGACCCAATTGATAAAGAACGTTGAGTTCCCGGAAAATTCTAGGAAAATCTGTTTTTTTTTGTTATTTGACACTCTATCTTCTAAACAAATCCGTGGAGAGTAAGGTGTCGTTTGTGTCTATAAAACTCCACTATACAGTTCAGCAATCCCAAATTAAGTCGCTTTTCGATGGCGTTTAGTGCTAAAAAATTTACAGCATGAACTATGAACTCATCTTCCAATGGCAGAGCCAGTCACTCGTCAGGTAACCGACTATGTGAGAGTGTGTATAGAGACCTGAATTCATCACCTTTAACAGCTCATAAATTAGGCATTACGGCGTGTAATGGTACATGTTCCTGTATCAACTGTATTTCCTTTCATTACTACTTCACATGGTTAAATTGATAAACAACATTATATTCCTGAAAAATTCAAGGATGATCTGTCTTTTCCGTTATTTGATGTGTCATTTGCGTCTATAAAACACTACAGTGCACTTCCTCAATTCCAAATTAAATCGCCCTTCGATCGCGTTTCTTGCTCAAGAATTGATGAGCTCATCTTGCAAAGGTGGGGCGAGTCACTCGCAAGGTAACCGACTGTGGGAGGGTGTCTATAGAGACTCAAAACAAGCACTTTGAACAGCTCATAAATTAGGGATCAGGGTGCACAATGAGATTTGTTTCTGCATAAAGTGCATTTCCTTTAGCCAATGCTTCACATGACCCAATTGATAAAGAACGTTGAGTTCCCGGAAAATTCTAGGAAAATCTGTTTTATTTTGTTATTTGACACTCTATCTTGTAAACAAATCCGTGGAGAGTAAGGTGTCGTTTGTGTCTATAAAACTCCACTATACACTTCAGCAATCCCGAATTAAATCGCTCTTCGATGGCGTTTAGCGTTAAAAATTGATAGCATGAACTATGAACTCATCTTCCAATGGCAGAGCCAGTCATTCGCCAGGTAACCGACTGTGTGAGGGTGTGTTTAGAGACCCAATGTAAGCACTTTGAACAGCTTATAAATTAGGGATCAGGGTGTTTAATGAAACATGTTTCTGCATCAAGTGCATTTCCTTTCACTACTGCTTGACATAGCTCAACGTCGCGTTCCTGGAAACTCCAGGAGAATCTACCTTTTTCAGTTATTTGACGCTCTAACTACATAGTATACAAGCTCGTGGAAGGTAAGATGTCCCCCACAATACACTTCATCAATTTCAAATCAAATCACCCTTTGATCGCAGTTACCGGGCATCAATGTGTTCATGTTCAAGTGCTACATGTTCCTGTATCAACTACAGTTCCTTTCACTTAACATGACTGAAATGATAAACAACGGCATATTCCTGAAAATCTGCCTATTTCCGTTGTTTGCGACTATAAAACTCCATATACACTTATACCATAATACACTTCATCAATCCCAAAATAAATCGCCTTTTGATCGCGTTTACTTTTCGAGAATTAACGGCATAAACTGCGAGCCTGTCTTGCAATGGTGGAGCAAGGCACTAGCCAGATAATCGTCTGGAAGATGGCGTGTTTAGAAACCCAAGGTTTGAGGTTTTTGAACAGCTCAGAAATTGGGCATAAAGTCACTTTACTTGACCAACAGAAATTTCATATTTGTTGCGAACTCAACAATACAGGCTTTTAGTGAGGACTTCGCGTAAACTTCCTACCATTTTCTCTTTAGGACACATTGTACGAGGGTGGATTGATAAGTTTCCGGCCTAACCAAGAGATGACGCCACTAGGCCTACCTTGAGGTGACATTCTATAGTACCATCCTTGGATAGCTTGTAGCTATAGTTTCAGCCCGATCTCCTTGCTAGTGTAGGTTTGACAGCACGCTGAACAAGACGCCTCTGTGGTTTTCGTAAAAATGGAAAAGCAGGAAAATC
>NW_020442467.1:269390-290687 GCF_000699045.2 Agrilus planipennis
TATTTTACGTTTGACGTTGTTCCCTCACAATGTTGAAGCGAAAAATTAAAGTGATTTCATTTTTGATAAAATTTATGAAATTGAAAAACATATTCAAAATTGTAAAAAGGATACTTAGAAAAAATTAACTGATTTCTTTAAATAAATAATATAAGTACCTACTTATAGCCAAATGTGTATATGTTAGGCCCGAAGACC
This sequence comes from Agrilus planipennis, assembly GCF_000699045.2. NCBI lineage: Eukaryota > Metazoa > Arthropoda > Insecta > Coleoptera > Buprestidae > Agrilus > Agrilus planipennis. Next base: position 269,589 of record NW_020442467.1, read on the forward strand.
GCAACCGCTCAGTGGCCGGAAAAAACGGCCACATCGCGTTCTGGCTGCCTTCGAACGCTCAGAACGCGTTTTGGCTGTTTTTAAACGCTCGCAACGCGTTCTGGCTCGCAATGAATTCACAATCGCCGATGGTAATTTGTTAATGAAAGTGAGGTACCAGCGGACAAAATCTCCTTACGATCAGCATCAACTCAATCATCAGGAAGCAAACAAGGTTTTGTTTTTTGTTTGCAAACAGTTTTTGTAAAAATAAGTAATGTACCTATGTAAAGTACTTGAAAGTTCGAAAAAAACCCTCGTTTGTATTTAATTGTGGTTGTCAAAAATTAAATCTTTCTAATAAAATAAAAAAGGCATGAATATAAGTTTGCGTTATACTCCACAATAAGTTAAATGTGTAGAAAATAAATAGAAATTAATTTGTTTAATGAATAACTTTTCACTTTTTCATTCATTCATTCATATGTCATATGCTCGACAGTATAAGTGTTCAGTGTAACTTTCTTCCTAGAACTGAAAAACAATTATAAGAAATTTAATATTGTTGAAATGATTCGGCGAGAAAAACCCAACCCATCTTTGATATCTAATTATAGTTGTCAATAATTGAATTGTTTCCTACAAACTGAAAAATGGATTGAAATTCATTTGTTTTATAAGTACAATATAAATCTCATTGTACGCAGGTAGAAAGTGGCAAATAATACAAGTCGAACATTAAGAACTCGTTGTGAGCGTTCAACAATTGACAAAACGCGTTCCGGCTGTTTAACAGTTACCAGAACGCGTTGCGAGCGTTTAAAAACAGCCAAAACGCGTTCTGTGCGTTCGAAGGCAGCCAGAACGCGATGTGGCCGTTTTTTCCGGCCACTGAGCGTTTTCGGTCTTCGGGCCTAACATATATAGTTATGTATTATCTATATATTTCTTAACGCTCCAGCACCATGTTTATGTTTGATTTTTATTAACCTCTATAAATGAGAAAACTGTATGAGTGAGAATAATATTCGGGTCCCTTGAGTTCTCGCTTACCCAGGTTTGACTGTATTTTCTTTTTAAGATAGAATTTTTTTCGTATAAATCATTATTTTCATCAAATATAAACATAACAAAGTTTGTAGCCAAGAAAATTTGGCCGAAGTCTATTTTTTATTAACTAGACAACGAATATATCATCAAGACGAGGAAATTACTTAATTACAGTATTCCATCTTTATTTACGAACTAACTTTAAATTATGTAATAGATTACCTCAAACACTAATAATAGGTAAGTATTTTCTAGGTATGTAAGTGTAACAAATGAATTTTATATATCAATTGTTTTAATATATCTAAGTGTAGTTTCTAAATAGTTCTCAATTATTTAAAGAAGCATCGAACGCAAACATTTGTTGAAATATTGCAAATTATAAGCATTAATTTTTAATAAATGTAGATATACAGCACATAAAAATACTTATGTAGGAACTTGATTTAAAAAATGTTTGATATTTTAATTAACGTTGTAATGTGAATTTTATAAATGCAGAGATAAAACAAGATTATCTAACACAGAATTTTTAAGAATAAGCAATTAATACTTTCTACTATCACGACAGTAGAAAACATTAACTTACGATAAGTGTGACCAGAAAGGCGAAAAAATTTGAAAAGCTTTCATTTAAATCAACATAGTACCTACTTTGAAATCCCTTTTTCATGTTCTATGGGCATAACAATAAGACCAAATAACCACCTAGTATTTATATACCCAAACTAGTTCAATGCAAATAAGAACCAACGAATGAATGAATTTATGCAGCACGATTTTTGACATTTCTTTTAACTCAGACGAATACGAAACCAAATTTTTATAATTTTAATTAGTCTAATAACTAAACTTTTTAAAAAAAAATTCCTAGCATATGTATATTTGATGTGTTCGTTGAATCAATTACTAATCATCAAATCAAAAATCATAAGACACCGGATTACCAACTTAAATACACATTGTTAATATTTCTTTTACGTAAAAGGAAATAGCACCAAACGCAAATGTAAACACGTAATTTCCTGAAATAAACTTTATTTATGTGAATGTACCTACATATCGAGGAGGGTTGAATATGTGTATAAAATCAGAGAAATGTGATAACTGTGACGAATTTAATGCTTTCTAGAAGGGTATTATTCCATATGGTACCGTGTATCCGGTTTAGACAGTCACGTTTCCGGTAAGTTTCACGGTTTGTGGTTTGCGTCTGGACATTGAGCTATCGTGATACGTATAATACGTCTCCTAGTTTGACCATAATTCTGCATTTCCTGCTCGCAGGCAGAGTTGTTTAACAATATTTGAAGAAGAAAGTTATAAACTAACAACTGAAATTACAGTAGGTTTGCATCATGTGAATACAGAAATGTGGTAGATATCACATGCATGTATGTACATATAAATAAATATAAATATAGGGTGTTTCATTAGAAAAAATATATATTTTGAGCACCCACAGTATACCCCAACAGGTCTATGAAAATTCTTGCAGCACGTTTGAAATCACCGTAGAAAAAGAACATAAACCATGGAATTCAGTTTTTAAAATATAATTAGTGATGAAGATAAGATCAAAGTAGAAAATTCAGCCTGAACACTATTTTTGGAAAACGGCGCAAAACGTGAAGAAAAAATTTCCCAAACGTTAACGAAACATAACGATACATCAGGGGACAGATTCTTCTTATGTTTTGACCGTAATCTTGCTGTATTATAGATTCCAGTCTAATATAATATGAGGAAACCTGAACCACTAAGAAAGAAACGATAATTTACCTTTTAAAAAATTCAATATATCACAACAGTTCTTTCAATTCATGAATTCTAGATTTTGCAAATTATGGGTTTGACCTCAATCCTGTGCCAAATGGGCGGAGCTTAAAAAACATGGCGATGATGTGATATAATTTGCTATGGTCCCAATAGTATGCAGTGAAATTGTGAATGTTTTAAAATGCAATAAAATAATAAGTACCTATCAGCATAACATGTGATTATGGACTGATAAAAATTAACGAAAAAGAAATTTTCTTGGAGAGGAGCGTGTGATTAGTGGCTACCATCACAAAATTAGGATAAAATCCAATTGAAATAGAACACTTAACTAAGGTGAATTTTATTGCTTTCTTTTTACAAACTTCCAATTTAGAGAGTGATCCATGTGAAATAAACGACTTTAAGTGGAGATATTATATCAATGCAGTGTTTATGCTAAGCAGGTTTAAGTAAACGTTGCAACTGTTTTACTTAATTATTTTCACTTTGGAATTACACTAATTTCTTATCTATCAAAATGTTTAATGCTTCTTTATAAATTCAAATAATGAATACCAACTAACTTTTTATTTGCTTTTGCACAAAGTGAAAACTTGGCAGCTTTTATAATGACTGATTTATTAATTTATTCAACGTTTAATATAATTATAATAAAGAAATTCGCGATTAACAATACTCATTCACAGTATTCGATTCATATACATTTTTATCATATCGTAGAAGTTTTAAATTTCCTTGTCAAATTCAGTCCATATGAATAATCCTAATAGCTAGGTAGCTAACAAAAGTTGTCTTCCAAATTTAGTCTTGCTATTGGACTGGTTCAGATAAGTTAGGACGAAAGGAGTAGTAAAGATATAGTGCAGAGAATAGCGCAGGGTCGAGTCGTCTTCAATAAAAAGAAGTCACTTCCATGCTCGCGAACAGTTAATTTAAAAATTCGAAAAAGGTTTTATATGTGGAAAGAGAAGGTTAGAGGTGAAGAGGTACTAAAGAAAACAGGAGAGCAGAGGACTCTATGGAAGTCAATAAGAATTAGGTGTAATAGGTTAGTAGGACACCTTCTCAGGCATGAAGGTCTAGTCAGAGACATATTGGAGGTAGAAAAAGAGTAGAGGTAGATCTAGATTAGATTACTGTTCGCAAATAGTTAAGGATGTCGGTTGTTGTACTTTTAAGGAAATGCGAAGATTAGCTCAGGATAGGAAAAAGTGGAGATGCATGTCCAACCAGTCCTAGAATTTGCGAACTAGTTACTGCAGGATAATGTTGATTTTGTACTTTTTGTTTTACTCATGACTAAAGTAAAGTAGGAAACAAAAAGGTAATAAGATTTAAATTTTCTAAATGCTCCAATATCCTTGCATATAAATGTCTTTTTTTTCTACTTACTAAAATTAACGCTAAATTAAATATTTATATGAATACTAAACAAGTAGATATGACCCATAAGAACCTTACAATAGGTGGATTTATGATTAATAGTTTCCTTTTGTGCTTCACCTTACGTGTTACTATGTTGGTTGCACTTAATACGCCTGACGCTGTTACTCGTACATACAAAATATTCACGCGCTTGGGCACGAGCTAACGGACGTCCTGTGCTTGGAATTATTTCCGACATCTGTCAACTCATATATACGGTGTAAAACGTCTAGGTGAATATATCTGCAGAATGCCTATTAATTTCTTGTAGGAATTTTGAGGAAGTGATTGGATACCATATGCTACACACATTCGATACGAACAACAGTAGGTATGTTGTTGGCAAAAAGGAAGTAAAGAAGTAACTTACAGGAAGATAATAAATAATATGCAGAATATAAGGGGGCATCAGTAAGTTCAAATTGAAGGTGACGTCGAGAAAAATCTCATAAAATCTCTTCAAAGCGAGCGGGGGGGGGGTTATTGAAAATCTCACGTCAACTTTTCAATTGAAAGAATATATATTATTACATACCTACTTTATCATCATCATAAGGTCGTCAGTCCTAAGACTGGTTGGACACGTACATCCACTCTTTCCTATCCTGAGCTAATCTTTTCTCATTTCCCTAACACTAGAACATCCCAAATCCTTAATTATTTGTGAACAGTAATCTCATCTAGGTCTACATCTACTCTTCTTAAATTCTTCTGCCTGTAATATATCTCTGACTAAATGCCTGAGAAGGTGTCCTGCCAACCTATGTCGCCTATTTCTTATTGACTTTCATAGAGTCCTCTGTTCTCTTATTCTTTCTAATACCTCTTTATTACGGACAATTCTAACCTTATTTTCCAAAAAAAAGTTAGTGTTCGTAATGTGGTGTTACAGGCGAATGATGAGGATACCGTGAATAATGTTAGAAATGAAGAGGTATTAGAAAAAATAGGAGAACAGAGGACTCTTTGGAAGTCAATAAGAAATAGGCGAGATAGGTTAGTAGGACACCTTCTCAGCATGAAGGTCTATCCAGAGACACATTACAGGAAGAAACGGGAGTTAGCAGGGTTAGAGGTAGACCTAGATTAAATTACTTTTCGCAAATAGTTAAGGATGTGGGTTGTTCTAGTTTTAGGGAAGTGCGAAGATTAACTCAGGATAGGAAAGAGTGGAGGTACGTGTCCAACTAGTCTTAGGACTGAAGACCTTATGATGATGGTGAATTATATATCTGCTTATATTTCTTAAGCTATGAAAATCAACCTATTACAAATCGATTATGTATTTATTCGTCACCAGAGTGAATCCCGTATAACCACAACATTTGCTTGTAGATAGAAATCGTAATTAACTGAAGCTAGAGTTAAACTACACCTCACTAATCTTTTTTATTAATTAACAATTCGATAATTACGAAAAAAAATGGTTTAATTTACTTTAAATTTGAAAGTGCTCTAGATTCAACATGAGTATCATTTTAGAGTAAAACATTTGCTAACTAGAGTTTAAAAATCAGCAGATTTCCACAACAAAACAATATAACTATTAGTACCTGTAGATTTACATTGTACGTCATTATTTAATTTTAGACACGTTTACGCGTGAATTGTAATTAAATACCTAAAAATTTCGAAGTTATGCAGACTGAAATTTGATAAAAGCATTTGCAATTTGACACAGTTACATCTACTTAAAATATGTACCTATCAAACCAATATAACAAAAATGTAAACAAATGCAGTTTATTGATTTACATTTTCTTGAAAGAATTTATTTAAGAGAATGTGTCATTATGATAGTTCAGAAACTAGAATAGTTTCTGTAGCACACCCTTAACGACTTAAAAAGATAAAATATGTACTATTTGCAGCATCTCCAAAGAGCATTTTTCCCTTAAAGAGCGGATAATTAATCATTAAATAAATAGCCGTTTCATTAAAATTATTTTATTAGTTTAGGGAATTTATTGCCGTAATACGAGTGTTGGTACCTATACTTATTCTATTGTTTTAAATAAACAAGTTAGCAGTCGTGTCTGGTATAACCGGAAGTTACTGTACGCCAAAACTACGTTATATACGTGGAAAAGCAATTTAATAATCAGATTTCAGCCAATTTCAAAAGCAAAATTGAATTACAGCATTATCAACTATTCTTGTAGCTTGCGTCATTTACTAAGACAGAAACACAAATCACTGAAGTTGATTTTGCCACAGACGAAACTATAATGGTAGTACATTTCGGTTAGATTTTTGTATAGGTTCGTATCACTTTGTGTATTCTAATCTTTTGTTATAAAATTTACTCATATTGCTAACAATTTTTCAAAAAAGAAAAAACTGAAATATTAACGGTTTTAAATACAGGGTATGTCCAAACTGATTTCAAAATAGGTAGATAAATTCATTAATGAAAAAATAGTAAAAAACTGCTTCAGTTAAATTTCTAAAATGTTCACTGTTAAAATGACTTATGAATTATTTAAAAAATTAATCATAAACATGAAAAAGTTGTTGAAGATTTTTGGGAAAAATAGGTAGGAAAATATGAAAACGATAAATAAACACTGGAATATTAGTCTTTTTTTTTTAATAGGCTTATGCTTAGATATTGTTAATGGCATTTACTTTTCCTGAAATATATTGGCAATGTTTTCTTCATATTCTTTACGAATTAAAAGGCGTATAAAAGCAGAAAATTAAATTTAAAAAAAAAAGTTTAAATATCAACACCAACCATAGTAGCACGAATATCACGGAGTTATTCTGAACCGCTCAAGTTCGCGTCTATTTGGAAAGTTTATTTTAAGAATCGGCACATATTCGCACTAGTCTATAAATATAAGTTATACTCACCTAAATAAATGCATTCAGCAATTAAGATAGTAAAAACAGCAACTAATTTCCGGAAATCCGATTCTTTCCACATTTTTGGAAAACAGAAGAAAAAATCGAAACGAACAACAAATAACGAAGTCACAGCACGGAACTTTGTAACTAAACGTTGCGAATAACGAAGCGGTTTGCAGCACCTACCGTACTCTTTACCATGGCAAGACCCACACTAAACTGCCATCGGTCTATTTTTGTAATTTTAACCACATGCATGCTTGCTTAACCAAGCGACAAGCCCCTGAATAAAGTTTTTATAATGTCTTCCTGGTTTGAAAGGGAATAAAGCATATGTCAAGGGGTTGCAGGTACCGGTCTTACAATAAATACGTAACCGAAAATACTCGCTCTTGGGGGTAGTTTGGTCTTTCACAATAAGCAGGTATATACAGTTTGGTAAAATCGATTTTTTTCTAAAGGATTGATGGGTGAAAATCATAAATTTAAGAAGGAACAATTCATAGGGTTGTTAATAAATTAAAGAACTAACTTAAAAAAAACTTTTGGGTGTTTCATTCCTACCAGCCACTAATGCTGGTGGGCGAGTAGTCCCTCTGGACTACGCCGGAAGGTAGGACGGAAGGCCCTCTTTCGGGAATCGTTAGAATGGGTAGGTAGTGGTTCGGGTAAGATGGACGAAATGATGACAGAAGAGCATGAAAGATTATCTGCGGAATATTACTGTCCCAGCATTTGCCCAAGAGATCCAAGGAAACCACAGAATAACATGGCGACGGACCCGGAATAGAACCGACATCTTCCCGAATGCTAAGCAATGGTCTAAACCTCTTGGTCATGTCGCTCAGTAATTAAAGATCCCGTGTACTTATATGAAATAGAGTGTTAGAATATCTATCTATTCCGTAAGGAGCTCTGTTACCCCTTCCTCTCCCTTGATCAGATTTGATAAGATCTAGGGGAACCCCCCCCACGTGGACACTGATTTTTCGATTATCTGTATATAACAATGTATAATTTTTGTATTAAAATGTTGACGTTAGACTTTCAATAATCTCCCGATACTTTAAAATGTTTTGATGAGATTTAGAGAAGCGGAGGGGATGGTCTAGCCACTTTGACTTCTCGTGATTAATGGATGGCTTTTCTTCCAAGTAGTTCACCATTCTTCGATAACGAAACTTTTAGTGGTTATTTGACTGGGGTGGAGTCCTCCAATTTTTCTAAATCTAACAAGACCATGTTCGATTCGGTGTTTTCTTCTGGGATTTTTGGCCGTGGTCTGTGGAATTTTACTTTTCCAAACGTTTCGCCATTCTTTGCTGACGGCATCTTCAGTGGTGACTGAAAAGAAGCAATGCGAAGAACGGCGAAACGTTTGAAAAAGTAAAATTCCACGGACCACGCCCAAAAAGCCAAGAAGAAAACACCGAATCGATATACGCCGGCCGTGAAAGCCTAAGAACTACAGTAAGACCATGTTGGATTACTTGTCCCCAACTTTTTGTAAACTATATTGAGTTAAATTAATTTATGGTAGCAAATGAATAATGGCATTTCTTGTTTTTGTTTATTATATCCATTTATCCAATAATGCAAAATTACTGAGCAAGAATTTCTTCTGATACTTCTGATGGAGGTGCAGAACTGTTCAACAGTAGTGTTATTTGATAGCAAGGAATATTAAACATCTGGAATGAAGATTAGAACAGGTCAGAGAATTTAATGATGAAGGAAAGCAAGAAGTAAAATCAGCAAAAGAACAACATCAGTTACAAAAGTTTCTGGTTCCTTAAATGGAAACTTATTATAAATAGATAATTCAAAGATAATAGTTAAAATATACAGTAGGAACATGAATTTGTATATCTAGAAAAAGGGAAAAATAATAGTAATCAGAGAAAAATAAAAGTTACACTTACCGACATAAAAAAGATGATCCAGAAGCTAATACATTTTCACTGAAGGTTGACGATATTGGGCAGTTATTTACATTTGAGTTATAATCAGACTAAATTACCAGGGTTTCATTACTAATTGTATCCGAAAAAGTCCAAAAAAATATTTTTTGACGATTTAATACTACTAAAAATCGTGTGTAGTCAACATTTGACCAATTGAAATACTCAACATAAATTAGAAAAAAAGAGTATTATCGGCAGGGAACAGAACTCGGGTCGCAGATGAGCATTATATCACTGATGCCTGTTGTAATTAAAGTTCACAAAGCTGAAATTGGTTGATAGTGATATTCAGTTTTACTGAATATCATTAATAAACTAAGTGAAATTTAAGAATTTACTTTAAAGGTAGCGTTAGATTTATTGAAGACGAGTTTAAGTTTTAATTAACGTAACCTAACCTAACCCAACCTATGAAACAAGATACAAATGTACTTCAGGCGTACATTTCTTATTATAACCTCAAAAATATAGATAATGAAACAACATACGTTTATAAAAAGCTTTAAGTAATAATAAGTAACTATTTAGTATAGGGAAAATGCCTTTTAAGTAACTAACTTTGTTTTATTAAATTTTAGAAAAAGTTTATGAAGTTTACTCAGAGACGCTGTATCAGTATCCTGTAAGGATGTTTTTCTTATCAAAACCAGAAAAACTTAACAAGTAATTAGGTTTCATTTATGATGTTGAAATAAATATTTGAAAATTTCACAAAAATGTAGACGCTATCCATAGGTATTCCACGCGTGGATACAGATATATATATATTTTATCAATGACACAAACACCTGCTGAAAATAATGTAGTAATAGTTATTAAAGTTGGATTTTGTTTTACGCGATGATGTTTTTGTAGACTCTGTTCAATCTTGCGTATTTTAAACATATGATCGAAGTATTATTTTCGAACCATTATCTATAAAATCGTTGTGTTGGATCTAAAATTGAGAACTGCTCACAAGTTTTCCAGAATTTTGCAATAAACGCGCTGGTGAATCATTTTACGTAAAAAATCCAACATACAGAGTTTTTTTAAGAAAAATAAGGAACAACTGTAATAATTATTCTCATTTATTATTTATAAGGTACAAAATATTTTAGGTCATTAAACAGGAAGACAATATTTCAATTTATTCAATTCTTCGTAAATTATCTTCAAATTTTCAAACTTTATCTCCTCCTGGCACATTTCGCTTCGAACGTAATATCGTAAGTTCTGTAAAAAATAATAATAAAACTTAAGTTTGACTAGTTCTTGGGTAGTGGATAGTCGTATACATCTATGAGCTTACATTGATTCAAGTTTACAAAAAAAAACAATATTTTAAGATCAGATGTATAAAATTGAAATGGTTCCATAAATCGACATTTAAAAAAAAGATAAATAAACAAACCAAACTCTTCCGATTAAATGAATTCACTGATGAATCAGATATACTTTTATTTAACATCTTTATGCATGACTAATCAAACAAAAACGACCAATTGACGGAACATGAGGGCTGTTTTACGCTTTGTGACTGTTTTTGTGTACAATTAATTAGTTTTTGAGTAGAGAAAAACAAAGAAACATATGGCATTTGTTTTTTAAAAGTTTAAAAAACACATGCAATTCTTATTTTGTCCAATAAACAACGGAATCACGACTGGAGTTCACAAATGACTTTTTATACATGTGGTAAGTACTTGTAAAGTCGTATTTAAAAAAAAACAGATGTGTTTTATTTTTATTAATGCGATTCATTAATCTCAACTATTTGGAAGTATTAGACCATCTGTAAACACATGTGGCGCTTGACAATGCCGTAACTAGAGGTATTTTGAAATCTCATGGGCCCCGAAATGCGTCAGGGGCGGTTCTTATCGCATTCATGGTGTACACTTCAAAAACATTGACTCGGCTTTTAACCATACAAACGATCACGTTTCGACGGCTAATATTTTTAGTGAGAAGTAGAAATCAACGAACAGGATGTGTTTTGTATCTGCGCAAGCGCAACTTAAGGTCTGATTTTCTAAATTACCTCTATCGAGTTCGAAATAGCAAAATCAATAAATTACTGACCAAAAAATTAGCAAACGTTTTTTATTGATTTGATTACCGTATGCGAAAGTGTGAATCTTCGTATACTTCATTTACTTTCTCTTGCGATGTGTCCCTTCCAATGTCTTGGATGCGCGCTAGCAAAATCGTAGGTAGGGAGAAAAAAGCTCATTATACTCTCAACTCTTGCTCATTAAGCATATTTTTTCATACAGTACCTGCCAAAAGTTGTGTTCAATCATGAATGGCAGTGCGAGCCGAAAATAAGCGTTAAAGCCTTTAATATGTCTTCAAATATAAATAAACATCTCGTTGATATTTTTAGTAGTAAATGGTACCAATAACAGCACATTTGAGCAATGCAATTGTAGTGGATAAAATGGTCAATTTTTCGGTGCAGTACTGTACGGATTATACGCTCCTCACCGGTTAAGAGTTTGACCGAGAGTTGTCTTCTTCCTTTTCTGGTCTAGTGATGTTCTTTTCTAGTTTGCGCCGGTCAAACTGAAGGTCACATCGCTACAGAAAGTAAACGAAGTATACCTACTGATTTTGCCGCTCTCATCAATAATAGTACGTAAGAACAGTGTGCGCACGCCGACTAGCTATTGGCAGTAGTGCTAAGACAAATACGTACGAATACAAATTTTACGAAACCGATATTATTATAAGTTTCGTATAGTAATCTTATCATTCTGATAAGATATAAACTTCAAACTATGAAAGACTGTCATAACTGCAGCACTGGATCATTGCAACTCATGTTATACTCGGCAGATGACAATACGTATGCTATTTACCTAATTCCATTAGTCTTTAAATTGCTATGATCTCTATCATTAAATTTAGCAAGAAATAATTCTTCTATATGCTTTCCTTTTTGCCTTTTTTCACTCGTTTTGATTGGAAAAAAGACATTGATGCCCAAATAGTTTGTTTAGCGTGAAAGATCAGAGCCAAAATAGAATTGCAAATAATTTTATTGACGTAAAATCAACATCAATCATTTTATATTAAAATATCTACAACACCATTTTGTTTCCGATCTTTTACACATTTTAATCAGAGAAAGAAACGGAATCTATATTTTCTTTAGCTTTGGGTTCATCATATTAGAGAAGTTTATCGAAACATTTTCAAATGGATTATACGCATTTATTAGCACACCACAATATCTTGTAGTTCTTAGTTTTCCACAGTTGGCGTACATAAATTCGATATTGTTTTGTCGTAATTCATAGAATTTCGTAGTTCCTTGCCGAAGGTACGATAAGTAGTGATTTGGCAGATGCTAATTCAATTTGGAACTTCAAAATTCCATGGACCATGACATTGAACTGGGAAAACAAAATCGATCTAATATTTTAGAGTTTAGAATTTTTTGGGCTCTCTTCAGTTAAAGAATTAGAAGACATTTGTCCTCTTTTTGAGCTTCATACCTTCAATGGCCAATGTGAGCAACTTTCATTCATCATTTTATACAGTTTGATCGACGATACTAGCAAAACTTTTAACGGCAAAAATGCTTTTTACATTTTACAAATAGAAAATACGTTTGGAACAGTATTTTAAATAAAATACAAAATGCACTTCTCAAAAAAGTATTTAAATGCAAGAGAAAAAGCACATTAAGACGCTGCTGTTATCAGCAAATAGCCATAGATAATGTACTTCTTCCTCTTCCTTACACAGAACAACATTGGTTTGGACGACGATATACCAAAACTACCTATAATGTGCTGATGAGAACTAGTAAGTTCGGAATCGCGATCAACACCTGATAGTTTAGAAAAATTGGTGATCAAGAAATAATGACAATTGTATTTACCTTCAATGTTATGAGCCACACTTTCTCTACCTCCAAATTCTGGCACTGAAGATTATCTATGATGTACTCCTTGATTAAGGATAATTCTTCGCTATTTGATGAAGTGATTTTTAAATTGTTCTCTTTGTTATCCAGTTCAATTTCAACGGAATTGGTTCCGGTTGATAACTTAACCTTTATCGTATCTTTCTGATCAGCAGTAAAGGATGAAAATATTTTACTGTTTAATTTGTAATAGCTGTTTGCAGTAATGACGTTGAAAAAATGTTTTACTGAACATTTACACCTAAATTCATACTCTAATTTTGGCATAGTAAACAGATGGCTGCTATAATTATTCCCACTAAGTAATGAATACATTCTATTTTTAAACGTTAATGATTCCTCTTGAGTATGAGGTCGAAAATGATAAGAAATGTCCACTAGAGTTGACGAAACATTAATGGGAGTCCAGGTAGATCCTAATATCACAAACAATGTCACATCGACTTTTGTTGGTTCTAAAGATTTCTCAAATGGTAAGATAATTTTAAAGGGTAGCTTATGTTCAGTTGAAATGTTTACGTTTTTCATCGCACAAGCTTGTGAATTTTTAACACGAACGCTAATGAACCATTTCTGATTTAAAATTAGATCAACAAAATTCTTAGAAATGAACACTGTTACCAAGTAATAATTTTTGTTAAGATATGTTGCTAACTCGTTTAATTCACTTAGACAAATTTCACTGTCGTACAATTCATAAATTTGAAACACTGAGTCAAACACCTTCACATCTGTCCTAAAGATATTCTTGACACAAACATTTTTTCTTTTTGCTATGCTGACGGCAATAATTTTATTGTTTTCTGCGGAAATTTCATCTTCCAGTCTTTTCTTTTTTTCAAACTCACTGTCAATTTGGGACAATATGGCTTCATATTTTTTCTTTTGCGTTTCCGTTATGTATTCCATTGAAAAAATATTTAAAAAAGTTACACGTTTTGTGAACCTAAAAAAATTAAGGAGCTAATTATTGATGGTTAAAGTATTAAAATTTATAAATATGTCGTATGAGGATATCGTGGATAGAGGAAAGTTAGAAATGAAGAGGTATTAGAAATAATACGAGAAAAGAGGATTCCATGAAAGTCAATAAGAAATAGGCGAGATAGGCTAGTAGGGCACCTTCTCAAGCAAGAAGGTCTAGTCATAGTCTTATTAGAGGCAGAAACTCTAGTTTTAGAGTAATGCGAAGATTAACTCAGAATAGGAAAGAGTGGAGTTGCGTGTCCAATCAGTCTTAGGACGGACGACCTTAGGATGATGATACACATCATCGAAAAATAGAGACTGCTAAAAACTAATTAGGCAATCCGATCTCTAGTAAAGTATTGTTTGTCATTTTGGAAGCAATCAATCAATGATGTAAAAATTGCTTATGTCTGATATAGAAATAAGAAAATGAAACAATGGGGATACAAATTAACAGTTTCTTTCTGCTCTTCTAAACGTTTTGACCCTTTATTGTGCTTCTTTCCTACCAGTTGAAGTTAGTGAAGGAGCTCTCAGCGATCCCCACTTTGGTCCAGAGAAGTGAGCAGACGGAAGTCTCCTTTAGGAATCGTGAGAATGAATAATCGGTAGAAGTTTCGGAGAGAATGATCAAATGGACGAGATGAAGACAGTAAAGGAGTGAGTGACTATCTATGGAATATTACTGCCTACATAAAAAAATTTGGACTAAGGAAAGTAGTCTCGGAATGAACCAGTGTTCTAATCGTGTGTTTGTTCCTTCTGATTAAAACTGTTCAGATGCATAGCTTCTCCATATGATCTATCACATTAATGAGATGTTGTCAGAACTTTCGTGTTGTCGGGTATGATTCACTATGCTCGTTGGTCATGTTGGTCACGCTGATCACGTTATGTTTTTTACCGGTAATATAGAATATTCTACAAGCACATCAAATCTATCAGAATCCACATAATGTTAGAGTCGTGTACGTCTGTAATAGGACGAAAGGTTTTGACTTTTATTACCGGTTGAATTGTTAGATGGGCATTAAGTTATTTTCTTGTATGAGTTTGCCAATAGGGTCAGTTACTAATTTTACATATCAGAAGAATATTATTTCCTCAGGTATTCGTTCTTATATTTGCGTTTCTTAGTATATCTGTACGATACAGGACTCTCTTGATTTCTTTGTTCAAGTCATTCCTATCTCTCAGTGATTTACATTCAGGAGGATTCCGAGTCATCTGCTTTGGTCTAAATTCTTCTGATTCCTTTGGATAACCTAAGTAAATTATGAGATAGTACCTAATATTCTATAGATTGTCCCTCACTCTTCTCTTGTGTTCATGTTGTTCGAGTTTTGCCTTTCTACTCATAACCACCACCGGTCGCCAGTTTGTATGATTCCTAGAGACTTTTTTCACCTGCCAACCAGCCTCAGCTAGCTGATAGGAATGAAGCATAATAAGTAGGGAGAGCCTTTATGTTTACACCGTCAACACTCTAGGAATAAGGTTTATCAATGAAGATGTTTTAGGGAAATACGAAGGTTAGCTCAGAATAGGAAGAGTGGAGGTGCGTGTTCAACCAGTCGTAGGACTGACGACCTTATGATGATGATGATAATGTTTATGGAAGAGAACTTTTTAGTCATCCTTTTCTAGATTGCTCTGTTTTTACCGATCATTCGATAATTCAATACCTATGTTCGTAGTCTCATTAGTGATTATTTAATTATTAGTGCTATGGATTGTCTTAGCTTCTTTTATGTATTTTTGATTTTAAGAGGTACCACTCTTGATTACAATCCCTGCTAATCCGAAAATTTATTGTAGATGCCCCAGGATTCAAGATTAATTTACGTTGTGGACATTCAAATTAGGCAACCATACGTACAGCACCATGAAGTCATCACAGTTACACAGTTGTATTATTTGCGCGCCAAATACCCTAACTTTCAGTAAGCACAAGAGTATTTGTAGGTTGAAATAACAACAAACAATTTCATGATACGGATAGTAACAATATATAGTAAATGAAACTGCTACAAAACTTACCTGATGTAATAGCAGCAACGGTTTTATTGTTCGTTTCTTCGAACCGCTCGAACTGCACGTGTATCAACGAAAGAAGATTATCGGCTTCTGTTTTTGGAAGCGTTCCATCGTTCCTCATCTTTTGTATTTCCGCGAGGATGCGCTGCAGGACCTGTTCCAACTTTTCATTTAGCAACTGTTCTCTGTTATGTTTCCAACTTATTTCATGATGTCTTATAGAACTTTCACATCTGCGTATAAAAGAATGTAACATATACTTCATAGCTTTTATTTGATCAGTATGCAACAAAAACTTTTGTTTCACAAAAGGAATGTTCGTTGGAACGTCGTGGATGATAATATTTTGATAAAGATGAGCTTCTCCAACAGCTACACTCACACACCCAATAGTTGGTGCTTAAAAGCTTGACTTTCACAAAAGATAAATTCATTAATTATATTAAAGGGTACATCATCGACATGAGAATCGTATCTTGCATCAGGGTGTTGCCCAAATCAGATTATTAAATTTTCTGATGACTTTTGACGGATTTGGAAAGAGTAATTTCTAATTTTCAATATTTCATTTCTAATATTGTGTACAATGTGGCTAAAAGGAAACAATGACAGAGTGACAAGACTTTCCATTTATGTTCATATGGTACCGTGATATTCTTAGTAAATTCATTATCGGTATTACGGTAGTCTGTCCTAAGACTGGTTGGAAACGGATCTCCACTCATATTTATCGTGAGCTAATATTCGCTTTTCCCTTAAACAAGAACATCCCACATCCCACATCCCTAATTATTTGTGATTATCTAGGTCTATTTCTACCCCTTTTAACTCCTGTTTCTGTCTCCAATATGTCTCTAACCAACCCCTCATATCTGAAAAGGTATCGTACCAATCTATCTCATCTATTTCTTATAGACTTAATAGCGCCGTGTTCTCCTACTCTTTCTAATACCTCCTCATTTCTAACCTTTTCTATGCACAGTCTTCTGATCATTCGTCTGTAACTCCAAATATAGAAAGCTTCTAACATTCTCCTTTTCACTTCACCCACCGTCCACGTTTCGCTGTCTTACAGAGCCGTGTTCCAGATATTATTATTAACCGTTAGTGAGTACAGAAGTGATTTCTTTTTGCTTCTTGTTTCACTCTACCCTGCGCTATCCTTTACTGAGTAATCAGACTCCCTAGATCTAAAATCAGACACTTCTTCTAATTCTCTTCTAGTTTTATATTCACTCTTTCCCAATTATTTCTATCCTTGCATGCCAGTATTTTTTGATTTACTTTTGTTTATTTTTATGAAATACTGTTTTATAAATACCACTTTTATTTAAGGCTATCTCTAACTCTTCAGTAAATTAAAAACCTATAAATAATACAGGACACGTCCTACAACGAATCCCCCTATTTTTATAGCATTGGTACTTTGATTCTAATTTTTTCCTTCTGCAAAGTTCTATGTCTACTACGTGTCTAAAAGAAATAATTTTCAATTTCTTGCGATCATGAGAACCGAACTGATGTTCTGATTCGGCTGTAAAAGCCGCTGGCGGTTGGAGTTGCTTCCTAACGTTTCACTAGCACGAGTAGCAAACTTCTTTAGAGGTTCTTCCATCTCCGATGCTGGATCAGTTCACCTAATAGTCGCGAAAATCTGTACTAATCATGAGAAATATTTCGCATGTACTTGATATTGTCGAATTCGATTTTATCGAAGGCTTTTATAAATGGAGAATAGTTGTGACGTTAATTTCCAATGTATGGTAGGTTCGAGTTTGTGGTGAAAAGTCAGATAACTATAAATGTTGGGGGGGGGGGGCAATAATACTCCACAGAACTATTTTCACGTTTCCTGCAAGTATGTTAAAGAATGAGTGAAGTAAACCTTCCACCATACCCTTCGGTTTTACCTAACGTATTGGTAGAAGGAACTACCCGCCTACCAGCATTAGTAGATTAGTAGCTGGTGGGAATGAAACCCCAAAAATCGAGTTTATAAACCTGCTACATAGTTTTGTACACAACGTAGGGTTCTAACCACTAGACGATCACGGCTTGACCGAGCGGCATGGTCTAGAGGTCTAGACCATTGCTTAGCATTCGGGAGGACGCCGGTTCGATTCCGGGTCCGTCTGTCTTGGTCCAAGTTTTTCTGTGGTTTCCTTGGATCGCTTAGGCAAATGGCAATATTCCACAATAATCTTTCATTCTCTTCTGTCTTAATTTCGTCCGTCTCAACTCTCTCACCCGAACCACCACCCACCCATTCCCACGATTCCTGAAAGCAGGCTGAAGAGAGCCTTCCGCCCTACCTTCTGGCGTAGTCCGGAGGGACTACCCGCCCACCAGCATTACTGGCTGGTGGGAATGAAACACCCAAAAAGTTTGTACAAAATAGATCCGAGTTTCCGAGTGTTTGAGACGAAAACGATACTTGATTTTTGTTTATCCATTTGCAGGGCCGTAAGCACACCCAGCAGGTATTTTGGTGTCCCTTATGATTCTTTCTTGAGATGATACTCTCGATAAACTAAATTACTATTATTTTTCGGAAGAATTATACAAAATGGTGGAGATTGGAGAAAGTAGGTACATCAAGTACCTCTGACTCGTTATGAATAAAAAATTAACACTAAAATCGTTGGGATGTCCAGCCAGCATTGATGGGGTCTCTTTTTATTTGAGGGCGTTCCCCTTTCTTCCGGCACTAACTAAAAGATTTTGAGAACGTGGGAGCTCCCGTTAGGTTGCGCTGATCGAATTGTACATTGGCTAGAGAATAAATTCCATATCGTGACTAATTTTGTTCCTTTGGGTTAAAACTTTGTATACTATAAACAACGGACGATCATTAGAGGTGATGGTTCAAAGTATTGCTTACATCTAATAAAATTCTCCCAATGTTATTAAATACGGGGAAACAATACAAACGAATTATATTGCTATGAACAGACGTTGATTATTATTAGTTATATTGGACATTCCATCTTTCCGGCTTGCCCATTCAGCTTGAGCTAAATTGCAAAAGTTTTAATTTAGTTATAGAGCATTAATTAACCTTATTCTGTTTGTTTCCCTAGAGCTACCCTTCAATATGAGGCTACGAATTCTAAAACTAAACCAATAAAATTATCGAGTAACCAGTGGCGCTTTCATTTAGAACTGCATCACCTCGTGTCTTCACATAATATCATACAATATTTAATATAATAATTCCCTTTTTTCTTTAATTCTTTCATTATACTTATACAATAGATGTATAATTTTTAAGGTTAATGAAGGGGTATTAGAATAAGAGTGGGAGAACAGAGGGAGTTGTGGAAATCAAGCATGAAGGGCTAGTTAGAAACATATTAAAAGCAGAAACAAGAGTTAAGACGAGTTGAGGTAGACCTATAGTGGATTAATCACAAATAGTTAAGAATGTGGAATGTTTTAGTTTTAGAAAAATTCGAAGATTAACTTAGGATAGAAAAGAGTGGAGGTGCGTATCCAACCAGTCTTAGAACCGACGACTTCATGGTGATGATGATGAAGGTTAATGTCAGTTTGTGAGTAGCCGTCCCTCAGTTTATGAAAAATATATTTGTATGGAATTGTGGGTTTAACAGCTTTAGTGGCGTGAAGTTGCTACGTAGGAAATTGTAGGTGAGACTTTGAGGGAGACAGCGATGTCGCTTCTCTAATGTTGACTCTCTCAGATTTTACATCACAGTGCCTTCTTCAGGTCACGTGGAAGATTACTCTTCCACTTAAAGATACAATAAATTTTTTTTGCGAACTAAAACAGTTGCGTCATCTATTCAATATAAGATGTTGTTATTCTCTACTTCATTATTTAGTAGATAGACATTAAAACAACATCACTGTTTCAGATAAAAATGATTACTTATTTTATACTTTTGGATATTTTGCATTAGTAACAAAAAGGTATCCATCCTAGTATTCATTGCATAATTTTAAAGTTTCCAAAACTATACATGCAGAGAGTAGAATTTCTTTAGTCTTTCTGAGAGTTCTATTTATGTTTGTCTGAATTGCTCTTAATTTCTTGAAAAAAAGGTTCTAACGGATATTTTTGTATATTCTCCTATGAGCCTTTCGCCACCAGTATCAGTCAGCCCATTTGATAATTTTTTAAATGAAAATAAATTATTAATTGGGACCCTTAAACTGAGTAGTGTTTAATGACAATGTCTGAAGTAATCACCTTTGAAACTCTAATTTAGTTATTTTTTTCTCCAGGCTTGCAATTTGCTGCTTATATTCCAACACTAGATTTTGGCATTTCTCCATATTCCTTTTCAGCGTGTCGATAAGGTTGTCCTACAATTAGAGACGGGACAGGAAATTAATACTTCTCAAGGTTAGTAGGCGAGACTTTATTCTACTAAATAATAATAGAACATCTGTTTCAAGATACAGAATTTGTGGATTTATATCATAAAACAAGAAAAATTGATTTTGAAAATACGTTTGGTTTTGGGTCTCTCTAAATCATATCAAATTATTTTACGATAAGAACTCTTGTAAAGTACCGTAGGTAGTCTCGATAAGTTCACTTCACCAAATAGAAGAGTGAGGTTATGTAATATTCAAATAAAGGTAGGGTGTCGCCATCAGGTGGGTATTTACTGTTACTGAAGTATTTCAAGCGTTGGACAAGGCTTTACTAAGATATATTAGAGACTTTGAAATACGCTAGTGAATTCTTGTGTAACGCTTGAAACACTTCAGTAGGAGTAAATACTCATCAGATAACGATATATTGGCTTAATTTGGGTATTATTGAGAGATGTTGTTTCAAATTGTCTGTTTGGTATAATAATTTGGCTTTAGCAAACGCGACCAAAACGACCGCAAACGTATAGGTCTCTATTTAAAATTTAAGTGTAGGTACTGTTTTTAAATAAACAATATTGTTTGGCTGTTTACTTGTTGTTGGATGGAAATGGAATTCAAGGTAATTGGGCATGTCTTGTTAGTCACAATTAGTGCTAATTCACTGATAATGCAATATTAATTTGAAATCATTTTTTCGATTTTTTATTTACCCACTACAAACTACCTCAAATTAATGAGGGAAAAATTGTTGCTGTTGTCACACCCCCTTCGCTGTTTGTTTCG
>NW_020442467.1:291763-327201 GCF_000699045.2 Agrilus planipennis
TTCGATTCCCGGCGGGGGTGTGACAACAGCAACAATTTTTCCCTTATTAATTTGAGGTAGTTTGTAGTGTGTAAATAAAAAATCGAAAAAATGATTTCAAATTAATATTGCATATTAAATAAAATAAAGTAACTAACAATGTCATACGATTACATATATTCACTGATAATGTTAACATATTAAATGTTTGTTCAAGATTTTGTTCTTTCTATTAATTAAAATAGTTTGATAGGTTACAAATTAATAAACAATTATTATGCTAGATTTCCAAAAAGGAATATATTTTCGTAAGTGGGCTTAATTTCACTGGGACAGGTATTTGTACATCTAACAACAAGTATTTTATACGTATAGCTAGGTACCTTGCTTAATCCTAATGTATTTATTTTCTCATCAAAACTGCTGGTAAGTACAGCACTTGAAGCATCTTTAACTTTCCTACGAATTCTAAAACTAAACCAATAAAATTATCGAGTAACCAGTGGCGCTTTCATTTAGAACTGCATCACCTCGTGTCTTCACATAATATCATACAATATTTAATATAATAATTCCCTTTTTTCTTTAATTCTTTCATTATACTTATACAATAGATGTATAATTTTTAAGGTTAATGAAGGGGTATTAGAATAAGAGTGGGAGAACAGAGGGAGTTGTGGAAATCAAGCATGAAGGGCTAGTTAGAAACATATTAAAAGCAGAAACAAGAGTTAAGACGAGTTGAGGTAGACCTATAGTGGATTAATCACAAATAGTTAAGAATGTGGAATGTTTTAGTTTTAGAAAAATTCGAAGATTAACTTAGGATAGAAAAGAGTGGAGGTGCGTATCCAACCAGTCTTAGAACCGACGACTTCATGGTGATGATGATGAAGGTTAATGTCAGTTTGTGAGTAGCCGTCCCTCAGTTTATGAAAAATATATTTGTATGGAATTGTGGGTTTAACAGCTTTAGTGGCGTGAAGTTGCTACGTAGGAAATTGTAGGTGAGACTTTGAGGGAGACAGCGATGTCGCTTCTCTAATGTTGACTCTCTCAGATTTTACATCACAGTGCCTTCTTCAGGTCACGTGGAAGATTACTCTTCCACTTAAAGATACAATAAATTTTTTTTGCGAACTAAAACAGTTGCGTCATCTATTCAATATAAGATGTTGTTATTCTCTACTTCATTATTTAGTAGATAGACATTAAAACAACATCACTGTTTCAGATAAAAATGATTACTTATTTTATACTTTTGGATATTTTGCATTAGTAACAAAAAGGTATCCATCCTAGTATTCATTGCATAATTTTAAAGTTTCCAAAACTATACATGCAGAGAGTAGAATTTCTTTAGTCTTTCTGAGAGTTCTATTTATGTTTGTCTGAATTGCTCTTAATTTCTTGAAAAAAAGGTTCTAACGGATATTTTTGTATATTCTCCTATGAGCCTTTCGCCACCAGTATCAGTCAGCCCATTTGATAATTTTTTAAATGAAAATAAATTATTAATTGGGACCCTTAAACTGAGTAGTGTTTAATGACAATGTCTGAAGTAATCACCTTTGAAACTCTAATTTAGTTATTTTTTTCTCCAGGCTTGCAATTTGCTGCTTATATTCCAACACTAGATTTTGGCATTTCTCCATATTCCTTTTCAGCGTGTCGATAAGGTTGTCCTACAATTAGAGACGGGACAGGAANTTCAACTCCTACCACTAGACTATTACTCCGATGCTCATGCGCAATAACGTACGATATTTTTGATGTTAATACGACAATTTTTCCTAAAGAGTGCGATAATTCTATCTACTGAATCTGGCAACGCTATATTAGTTACTAGCGATTCAAGTGTTACGAACAGAAGAAGAAAACCCTCACTTGCTGTATTTTATTTTGTAAGTCTGTCATATTGTATGATTAAACCCCGGTGTATGTTTATTTCTATAGTAACAAAATGTGTGGCATTTTGATATCGGTACAAAGGTGTCCCGATGTGGACGTTGACGTACACGTATGCCTGTTTCGGAAAAAAATTTAATTATAACCAAGACCTGACTGAAAAAAAGTATAGAAATACTTACAATGGGAGGAATTCGATGGAGGTGTATGATCTCTCGCTTGTTATTTAACTTGCTATAGGACAACACAGTCTTACTAAGAGCAAGTAAATATTACTTACAAACACTCGCATGATGGTTTACGACCAATTGATGGGTTTACGTTAAAGAAAACCAAACGGATAGTCATAAATAAAAGTCAAGATAGGTTTCATGTAGTGGAAGAGTATAATGTTACAAAAATTTAGGATACTGAGTGAATAAAAAAATGGACTTATTTCAAGAGGCTGGAATAGAACAAAAACTGAACATCATCTAAGAAAATACAGTAACTAATAAATTGTATGAATGAAGAAAAAGAGAGCCTTATAATTAAAATAAGGGAACTGGAATAGTTCCGCCATGCATTGAGAAATCAGAAATATGACCTACTTCGAGGAAAAATAGTAGAAAAACGTGATCCTAGTTGTAGTAAAACGTCGCTCAAAAACATTAGCCCTTGGTATGGAATAAGCTCTGACGCGGATTTATTCAGGGGTGCAACAGATAAAGTAATGATAATGCCATATAATAATCCTTAACGCTCTTGAAGAAAAAGACGTTTAAAGAAAAGGAAGTCAAGATATGTAAAATAATCGTCTTCTGAGTCAATTGTTTTGAGACTGTATCAATCTCAAATAATAGACAGTGAAGATATACCTTTTGTTCAAGCTTGAAGGAACGACCTTCAGCTTTTTTGAAATTTTTCTGTAATTTCGAGATAACCTCTTGTAATGATCTTTTGTCCTTCGTTAGTTCATCAACGTTTCCTTTTAAGCATGAAAATTCGTTTGTAATAGACTGCGCTTTCTGTTCGATTAATTGCTGTAAGCAAAAATTATTAATAAATAAAATAGGTATAAATGTTAGAACCCAGATTTTGCAAGCAGTAAAAAGAAAAGAACCTGAGCTGATTAGATCAACCTCATCAAAACTGCTGGTAAGTACAGCACTTGAAGCATCTTTAACTTTCAGTTTCAATTTTCGAATCTGAAATTGTAATACATTATACAAATAAATAAAGTAGAAGTGGTATTGCATATAGTTTAAAGAAATTCAAAAATCTACTTAAAAAGAGTCGAATGCGGCTAGTTAACTAATCCCCACACATGTTAATAAAATTGTGTGGAAATGTTTGGGAAACAGTCGTTGTATTTATTAAAGACATTTTACTATGTCTGCAACAATCTATATATAAAACAAGTGGGGGTTTGTTGATTTTTTATTTGCACAGATTCATTAACATTCGCAGGCAGATGTTGGGGATGGTTCCTGTCTACTCATCTGTGTTCACAAGTAGGTATTAGTTCAGCGTTGCCAGCCTGTACGATAATTATGGGGACATACGATAATTTTGCTTCAAATACGATGTACGATATCGTAATTCAAATTTCTATTAAACGTACGATAATTCGTGCTTATGGGATAAAAAAATATTTTCAAATAGTAATATGTANTATTCTCCTATGAGCCTTTCGCCACCAGTATCAGTCAGCCCATTTGATAATTTTTTAAATGAAAATAAATTATTAATTGGGACCCTTAAACTGAGTAGTGTTTAATGACAATGTCTGAAGTAATCACCTTTGAAACTCTAATTTAGTTATTTTTTTCTCCAGGCTTGCAATTTGCTGCTTATATTCCAACACTAGATTTTGGCATTTCTCCATATTCCTTTTCAGCGTGTCGATAAGGTTGTCCTACAATTAGAGACGGGACAGGAAATTAATACTTCTCAAGGTTAGTAGGCGAGACTTTATTCTACTAAATAATAATAGAACATCTGTTTCAAGATACAGAATTTGTGGATTTATATCATAAAACAAGAAAAATTGATTTTGAAAATACGTTTGGTTTTGGGTCTCTCTAAATCATATCAAATTATTTTACGATAAGAACTCTTGTAAAGTACCGTAGGTAGTCTCGATAAGTTCACTTCACCAAATAGAAGAGTGAGGTTATGTAATATTCAAATAAAGGTAGGGTGTCGCCATCAGGTGGGTATTTACTGTTACTGAAGTATTTCAAGCGTTGGACAAGGCTTTACTAAGATATATTAGAGACTTTGAAATACGCTAGTGAATTCTTGTGTAACGCTTGAAACACTTCAGTAGGAGTAAATACTCATCAGATAACGATATATTGGCTTAATTTGGGTATTATTGAGAGATGTTGTTTCAAATTGTCTGTTTGGTATAATAATTTGGCTTTAGCAAACGCGACCAAAACGACCGCAAACGTATAGGTCTCTATTTAAAATTTAAGTGTAGGTACTGTTTTTAAATAAACAATATTGTTTGGCTGTTTACTTGTTGTTGGATGGAAATGGAATTCAAGGTAATTGGGCATGTCTTGTTAGTCACAATTAGTGCTAATTCACTGATAATGCAATATTAATTTGAAATCATTTTTTCGATTTTTTATTTACCCACTACAAACTACCTCAAATTAATGAGGGAAAAATTGTTGCTGTTGTCACACCCCCTTCGGGAATCGNCTGTAATTTCGAGATAACCTCTTGTAATGATCTTTTGTCCTTCGTTAGTTCATCAACGTTTCCTTTTAAGCATGAAAATTCGTTTGTAATAGACTGCGCTTTCTGTTCGATTAATTGCTGTAAGCAAAAATTATTAATAAATAAAATAGGTATAAATGTTAGAACCCAGATTTTGCAAGCAGTAAAAAGAAAAGAACCTGAGCTGATTAGATCAACCTGTTAGTTATTTTGAGCTTGAAAAAGAAAAACGTTTATCTGAAGCTTTTACTCAAAATTTAAAATACCTTTGAATGCATTTCCTGACGACATTATTTTTTAGTTTTTTTTGGGAGTATTTTAATTTTATTAAATTTAAATGACAGTTACCAAGGTATAGTAAAACCCAATCGCGCTCACTCCATGCTTTCAATAAGTACTGGAAATAAATACCTCTAAATGGGGTTTTTGAGAAGGTAAATTGGTTTGAAGACCTCATTCTAAAAGTTGAATCTTATTTTGGTTTAAAGACTGGAAGGTTCGTTTCGAACTAAGTTTGTAGAAATGATTTCGAAAGGCTTTTGAACTTTTTATTTAATCCAAAAATATCTTTAATTTAAGTTTAAACTGAATAAAATCTTATTAATGTTACTGAAATTCGTCCCAAGAGGCCAATCGAATTTAAACAATTAAACATTTAAACAAGCAAGAATCCTTATCCCGTGTTTATTCTTCCACCCTCTAGTTTACACTCCGTCCCTGTATTATTTCGTGGTCCGTATGCCAACCTAACTACAATCAGGAAAGATTTCAAATTATTTACCTTATCTGACTGTAACGTTAACATTTTTTGCGACAATTCCACAACTTTCGATTCAGTTGCTTGCCGCGCTAGCTTCTCATCGATTAGAAGTCTTACTGCTCTTAGAAGTTTTTCGGCCAATTCCTTGTGTACTTTAGATAATTCATCATGTGACTGCTTTTCATTTAATAGTTTCAAATGTAAAACTTCTACTTGTTTCGTTAAATTTTCAATTTCGTTTAGCAGGCTCGTCTTCTCGTCTTCATTATATCTAAAATATATTATTTGCTTTGGAATAAATGAAATATATCAAAATTCTGTAAAAATTAATCGCGTGCCAAATAATTAATGGACTGATTTATTCTTGTTTTAAGTTTACTGGAAATGGTAAAACTGGTACAACTTTTCCAGGTGAAAAATACCCAAAAGGTTGAGTCTGTCATGGTTATTGAGCTTGAACAAGGGTGTTGATTCTGCATGCTCGTTAAGATTGCTTGAGATCGATCGTGACGTAAATATTTACCCCTTTACGTCTGATGTTTCATTTTAACTAGATATCTAAAGTTTTATAACTTTATTTGTTTTATTACTATAACCTTTGTAAAAGTCAAATGTTTAATACCATTTCCATGTTGTTCTTTAGGTCCCATTAACTTTAAGTTTATGGTTACTGATCGGAATGGTTGTCTTCTAGTGGAGTTTGATTGACCATTTGTATAAAAACTGACCCATACACATACGTTACACCATTTGCAATTGGATTTTAATCTCGAAATTTTTAAGTCTGATTATCTGTCCTGCGCTCTTATTGCTAGTGAGCCTTTATTTGACCTTCAAACCCGCCATTCCAATCTTCGGACTCAGTTCATAGCCTATCCGTCAGTGTCGTCTATTGAATACATTTTCAGCTTGCGAAAATGTTGTAGGGGCCCTTACAAAGTCGTTAGACCAAAGAGTGGGATTATTAAAAATCACTTCTGTGTTCGCGAACGATTAATTTAGAAATTCGAAAAAGATTGTTAAAGGTGTATGTTTGGAGCGCATTTTGCATTGTACGGGTGCGAAACATGGAGAGTGGGCGCGGCGGAAAAGAAAAGGTTAGAAGCGTTAGAAATGTAGTGTTACAGGTGAATGAGGATAGCGTGGATATAGGTTAGAAATGAAGAGGTATTAAAAAGAATCGAAGAATAGAGGACTCTATGGAAGTCAATAAAAAATAAGCGGGATAGGTTGGTAGGACACCTTCTCAGGCGTGAAGGTCTATCATCATCATAAGGTCGTCAGCTCTAAGACAAGTTGGACACGCACCTCGACTCTTTCCTATCCTGAGCTAGCGGAGGACGCCATCGTTTGAGTTCGGTTTGTTTTTCATGGGATATCATAATTTGGTGGTTCCCGTTGCCTTCCACATCGCAGTATTCTACATCAGAGTGCCATACCGATCCTCGTGATCTCTACCGCCCTGAGTAGTGAAAGAGCTGCTACCCTCCTTTAGGGATTTGCCTTAGTCTGGTTTCTCTTTAAGAACCCCTCCCCCCCATTATGGTTGAACCTATGGTCCGGCTCCCTAAATCATCGAAACTCACAAGCCGATCTACCCACTCTAATTTGTACAAGAGTTTCGTCATGGTTCAAGTCCCGTCGAATCAAGCATGAAGATTTGAAGGTCTAGTCAGAGGCATATTAGAGGAAGAATAAAAACACCTACAGTTGGAGTAACTAGTGTGTTCCAAATGACCGACCTGTTGGGTATTTTCTATTTATTCTAAAAATATATACTCACTTTATCACTTTTTCCATATGACACTTATATATACGCAGTTCATTCAACTTTTCAAGCTTCAACTTCTCCACTTGCTCTTGTAAGTTTCCGAGTTCTGAGTGCATTTCTGAAATATTCTTTTTGCTTAACGAGTACTCCTTTTTAACTTTACTTAATTCCGCTCGTACATCTAACCCAGCATTTTTTTCGTTATTGTCTGTTTGACAACTAAAACGTTTAGTTTTTAGTAGATATATAGATCGTATTTTAATCATTGATGATCAACAAACCTTTTTGTTAAATGGAAAGAGTTTGATTTGGTGGTTTTAGCTTCAGTAAGTTGCGTTGACAATTCACTTTTTTGTTTTTCAAGTATTTTAATTTCCATATCCTTTTCTTTTAACGACTTTGTAGCGATGTTTGTAAAAATAAATCAAATGAATATTCACGGAAAGGATAATCGCTAAAGTGTAATATTTACAGATAATTAAAGATAATAATATTTACCAATTTCAATTCTTCAGCAGATTTATCTTTCTCTTCTAACTTACAAGTCAGTTCTCTGACTTCATTTGTTAATTCTGCTTTAATTTTTTCGTTCTGCTCCTTGCTGTTTTCGTAATCTATGTAAATATTGTAAGGAAAGTCAGTTAACTATAGAATAATAAATACTTGTATCATTTATTGCCATGGTTCAGTTAAATATAAAATATGAGAAGCTAACCAAACAAAACAACTTGTTTATTTAGTAATTCACATGGTTGAAAAACCAAGTTTGAGAAAATTAATAAAATTCAACTCATTGCCTGAAGTTCACTGGAATCATAAAGCTTGATTCACACAATCCGTAAGTTGACGGTCAGCAGTCGCCAGTGAGACAACCGTCAAAGTATTATTTCGTTTAAAAAACATTGAGTATGTCTCCGTTAAGGTGCCTTCCCACGGGCTGCGATATTGCAGGCCGGGCCGCGCCAGCTCGCACCTACACGCCATGGGGAGGGTGCTGTCCGAAAACGCGAGAAGATCCGTGATGGAGCGTTCCATCCGTCGCGAATCAGAAACTTCATAAGCGTAGCCTGACCTGACTTGTCGCAATTTGTCGGCGTCTGTTGACATCTGTGATTCAGAAAGACGCTTGTGCGGATAGTATGTTACTTCCGAACTCAAAGAAAAGATAATAATATAATTTCTTTTTCCTAAACGTGAAATCATTAGAAGGAATAAATAATGCACGGAAATATCTATTGCTTGTACTTCACTGAAAATTTAGTAAATAAAACTTTACCTTAATCGGCTTTTATTTAATCACCACCGCCTTTAGTTCTTCTTTCTCTTGTTGAGTAAATATGAACCACTAAAACAGAGGCTGCGGCAGCAACTGCCATTCTTTTTTCTTTACGCTTTATCTTAATAATATTGAACCCTAGTTTTAAACTAATGAAGACAGGCTCATATAAATCGTGGGAAGAGTTCAAGCGCAATCAAGCTTAATCCGTTCCTGTTCGCAGCGCAAAGTCTGACCTGCGCTAATGCGGGCCATGGGAAGCCACCTTTATTCCACGGCTAGTCGGCGTCTGTCGATGACCCAGCAAAGAAGGTCCGACAACTGCCTGGGGACACGTATTCCCATCCCTTCATATCCTAAGTTAATCTTCGCATTTCCCTTAAACTAGAATATCTCACATCCCTTCTAAGGAAGGTGACTCAAATATAAATGGTAATTTTGTTATCCTGCGTAGGTAATTGATTCCAAAACGGCTGGGTGCTGAGGTTTTAGATGGTAGGTATTCCTCAGAAGGGGCACAACACTATCCAGTCGTACGGACGGTTGGAAGTCTTTTAAAGATTTTCCCTTTTCCACGAAATAGAAAAACTAACATACAGCTTATTATATTCTGCTTACAGGCGTTAAACCTTCGGAAATTTTTATTTGAGTAAAAGCACAATTTTGGGATACTGTCTCAAAATCGAGTTTACACATGTGCCAGAGATAAGGGTGGACAAGAATGTGTCGAAAATGAATGTCATGATCGATGCCGAAGGACAACTTTTACAGATCACAACAACCTCATCGTTCGAGAACTTTGAACGTGATCGTCGGTTGACTGAAATCTCATCAGAAGCGATATCAGTCACGACAATGCGCAATCCATTATCACTTATCTTGACTCGGAAAAGGAAAAATTAGTACTTCATGGGTCCCGATATTGTTGACATAAAATGAAAAGCAAGTCAAATTGGAGATTATTGAGAAACTGAATCAATTTCGACAAAAAGGCGCATCGTCACATGCGATATATGTGGGTCCATCATTACAATCCAGAATCGAAAATGGCGAGTATGGAGTAACGGCGGTAGGATGAAGACTTTTCGGCCTCTGCCAAAACTCATCTCTTAGCCAGAAAAGTTCTTGCAACGATTTTTGTTGACCCAACGGAAGTTTTACTCATTGATTTTCTTTACGATCGATAAACAGCGAATGCTGCTTACTTTTTACTTTGTTTACTAACAGTAATCTAATCTAGGTTTCCTTTGCCCCTCGGTACTTCTGTTTTTACTTCTACTACGTTTCTAACGATCTATAACGAATAGTGCATCTGTGCTAGTACCTTTTTCAATACTACATTTTCAATTCCGTCTATCTACGACATTTTTGTCATCCTCCTGTAATACATCTCAAATGTTTGCGCCCAACATCTACACTACGCTTTAAAAGTGATGTAACATGGGCAAGAGGAACTGGAGAAGCGTCATATCATGAATTCGAATTGTCAAACATACTGTAACTTTAAATTATCTTATCTTTAAGTACTCCGGACGTAAAATAGTTCCCCATGATGTCTTCAAGTGCAATAGGGGAAGATGCAATATTTCACGAGTCGGAGCGTGGAATGTTAGAACAATGAGGCAAGTAGAGAAATTAGAATGTGGATAGCGTGGATAGAGAAGGTTAGAAATGAAGAGGTATTAGAAAGAATAAGAGAACAGACGACTCTATGGAAGTTAATAAGAAATAGGCGGGATAGGTTGGTAGGACACCTTCTCAGGCATGAAGGGATAACTAGAGACATATTATAAAGCAGAAACAGGAGTTAAGAAGATTGTTCACAAGTAGTTAAGAACGTGGGATGTTCGATCATTAAAAAGTCTATTCATAGTTAAAACCCTACTACAACAACAATACAGTCGCTATGAAAATTGAACTGAACGGCGTGTTTCAGTAATTGGAATACTGTTTAATATTCTGAAGAAAATCGTTTCGATCCTAGGTCAAAATTTTCCTGTAGTGTTTGTAGATCGGATTGGCAATAATATTTCAAAGTTATTATTGTCACTGAAATATTGTCGTCATCCCGTCCTTTTGCCCTTTTTAACATAACCACTAGGGACAACCCATTTGATCCCAAATTTCTTAAAAGAGGCTGAAATGGGTCTACCCACTACTCTGCACCACATTGTAGGTAGGTGAGATTGTTCGACCACCAGCATCAGATGTTGGGGATAAAGTGCAAAGAAATTAAGAAAACAATTATAGAGATTGGCAAACGACTACGTGAAATATTCAAAGCAACAGCATTTCATTAGTTTTGTGGCTATATGTACGCTTAGGTTGAATCTAAGAGTGTACATGGTCAGATCAAAGGAATTTCGTAGAAGAAAGAAGAAAGTAAACAGTAAACCTGCAAATTCCGAGGAGCATAAATACATGCAAATAAAAAGATCGACTTTAATTGCTGTAATAATAATAGCATTCAGTAAAAGTAAAACAAAGATCGATGTACTTTAAAACATAAAACATTTATAAGAGTATCATTTCACATACAAATTACTTCAGGCAATGATGGGCAACATGGGCATGAAGAAAAATTGATTAGAAACATCTAATGTGATTTGATGACTGCGAAAAATACAATGAACTTATGATTAGATGATTTCTGAAGATTCTACCTTTTACTAAATTCTCATACATTGCTGTTATGTCCTTGTTCACTTCGCATAGTTTCGATGTTGCAGTTTCAAGACCCAATATGGATCCTTTCGATTGAGTAAAATCTTGCTGGAGCATCTCTTTTTCCTTCAACACCTCGTCGTATTTTTCTTTATACATCTGAAATAAATATTTTAATGAGACAGGGTGTTGGCGTGTGAAGCGATATTCTGTTTACCTGAACACATTTCTTTGATTCTTCCGCATCCGTAAATAATTTGGATATTTGGCTTTGGAGACTATAAATAGTCTCTTGCATAACCCCTTTCTCAGTTAACAGCTACGAGAAAAAACATTCTTTTATATTTGTGTTATCAAATCACTAGTGATTGGAAATTCGGTTCTTTTGGGAGAGTGGGGTAAAAGATTCGGATCATACTATGGTTCCTGAATCCCAGTAAATTTTGTATCTGCATGACTCGATTATATAGCTGCCTCTGCATTCAATAGGATCGAGATCGACTCTGATCTGTTAAACAAACAATGAGAATCCGGCAAGAAAAAAACTTTTGGGTGTTTCATTCCCACCAGCCAGTAATGCTAATGGGCGGACTATGCGGGAAGGTAGGACGGAAGGCCCTCTTCAGTCTGCTTTCAGGAATCGTGGGAATGGGTGGGTGGTGGTTCAGGTGAGAAAGTTGAGAAGGACGAAATGAAGACAGAAGAGAATGAAAGATTATCTGCGGAATATTACTGCCCCAGCATATGCCTAAGTTATCCAAGGAAACCACAGAAAAACTTGGACCAAGGCAGACGGACCTGGAATCGAACCAGAATCGAATGCTAAGCAATGGTCTTAACATTCGGCAACTACAGACAGTTATTTATTTGGATTTCGAACATAGAACTGCTCTTGCTTCGACAAAAATCAAATTCGCAATAGTTCGTCGGTTCACGGTACTGTGGATTTTACTGGTCCGACTGAGATTTCCGAATCGTAATTCATAGAAGTTTATTTCATTATTTTTAAAGATCCGAATCAGTAGAGTGGATCAAATCTGATCCGGACGTCACTAACTGTTATACGTGCATGGGGTTATAGTATAATCTAAAAAAACCTACTGATGGTGCTTAAGGAACAAAACAAACTACACTACTAGTGTCACCTTTATATCTGCAAATTTACGAACAAAATAATTCCAAGTGGTCTGTATTCTGCCGAAACTGCCAGACGCGGATCGCGATTTCGATCTTTTTGGATCTCATCAGCGCGTCGCCGGTAGCTCCGACAGAACACAGACCAACCTTTACCTGCTGTCTTAACAGCGCGTTTTAGAAAATACCACAAATGGCGTGGTGAGCGCCATCTGTAGTACGATGCTACATTTTAGGATTACGTATGCTTCAGTAAGGTCCATTTAAAAATATGGATATCTACTTGCTGAAACGAATCCCGGCGTAGCTCACCTCAACGTGATAGGCACGTTACCATAATCGAACAAAATAATTCGTAGTGGTCTGTATTCTATCGAAACTGTCAGACGCGGATCGCTATTTCAATTTTTTTTAATCTCATCAGCGCGTCGCAGGCAGCTCCGACGTGCTGATGAGATCCAAAAAGTCCGGAGGGATTGCCCGTCCATTAGAATTACTGAGATCCAAAAAGATCGAAATCGCTGTCCGCGTCTGGCAGTTTCGACAGAATACAGACCACTTCGATTTATTTTGTTCGATTATGGTAACGTGCCTATCACGTTAAGGTAAGCTACGCCGGGATTCGTTTCAGCAAGTAGATATCCATATTTTTAAATGGACCTTGCTGGAGCATACGTAATCCTAAAATGTAGCATCGTACTGCAGATGGCGCTTACCACGCCATTTGTGGTATTTTCTGCAAATGTAAGGTACAAAACATGAAAAAATGAAATTTAATAAATTATTTCGGGAAAAAAAACTGAAAATTCTCAAATCAATATCGAATAATGACACATTTTTGCTGTTTCCGTATTTTTCAATTAGACTAACAGTTAGTCACCTTTGGATCCACACGATAATAATGGACTTAATTACTTAATTAATAACAAAATGAGGCTTGCAGTTAGTACTGTTCTTATTTTTGCAACAAAATTAAAGAAAAATTGATCATCATAGGGTCGTCAGTCCTGGACACCTCCAATCATTAATATACTGAGCTAATTTTCGCTTGTCCCTAAAACTACAACTTCCCATATGTTTAACTATTTGTGAATATTAATCTAATGTAGCTATATCTCTATTCCACTTTCTCCTGTTTCTGCTTCTAATATGTCTCTAACTAGCCTTTGATGATTAAAAAGGTATCCCATCAACTACTCGTTTATTTGTTATTGACTTCCATACTGCTCTCTTCTCCTACTCTTTCTAATACCTCCAGATTTTTACCCCTATGAAAAAAACCGTAGAATAAGAAATAAGGGCTGTAGGGTTATAAATATTTGCTGAAAGGAATGTGAAGGTGCTGGGATGGAAAATGATGACAAAAGAAGTAAAAGAGGAGATATAGTACAATAAAAGCTCTTTATTAGTGGGGTATACGTTCCATCAATATGTATCAAAATAAAATCAATGTATTGATAAATTCGCAATTAAAATGAATCGTTATAATCAACATTAGGCAAGAGTTTAAAAAATTTAGTGATATTTTTTTGTTTTAAATTTTGAAATTAGTCCACTCGGTTACATCTTTTATAAAAGTCGTCTCGACACGAGTTAATAGTACTCAAAAGATGCTGATAAGTTGAAAAATAACACGGAATCCTTTTCTATTCAAAAGATGCTGATACATTAAGGGGATTCAGTGATACACGCGCCATGGAGTAAAAATATGCATATCGGTTCTAGATATCATAAGTTTAATATTTAAAACAGAGGTTTGAAATTTTGTAGTAAGATAGATACAACGTTGTTCTAAAGCTTGTCGAAGGGCATTTCTTAATTTTTTAATTTCTATTGAAAATACGTGTCCTACAAGAAACATCAATTTTAAGAACTTGTAAAAACTTTTAATGACCATATTAATGGAAACCAAAAACGTACCGAGTTAGTGTGAAATTTTGTCTGTTACCATACAAAAAATTAGACATTTATCTCGCAGCGTTAAATTACAATGTTTAAAATAGAAACCCATGTTTTCGGAAAAATTCACACTAGGCACGAGCGGTCTATTGCGGTCAATCCCCTTAATAAATGGCACCGAATCCTTTTCCGTTTACCGATTGCAACCCCATATAATGAAATTAAACCGCGAATACAGGAACTGGGTTGCAATTTTTTCGCCCGCGAATAATGAAAACGCGAATAAGGAAACCGCGGGTTTTCACGTTAGTTTTGCATGACTCATTTTAACTTTATAAAGACATTTCTATAAAAAGCTAGCAGCGTTAATAGATAATGAAATAATAACAATGTAGCAATTTTACTGTAAAGAAGCAAATTACAATTGCTTTCTAAATAAAACTAAATACGTTGTCGTAATCTCAGAAGAAGGCAGGCAGATTTAAATAAATATTATTTTGATGTTATTTCGGTTTGCGTGGAGGAACGTAATGTGGGCGCCGTCAGAATAAAGACGTGGTCACGTATTTTCAATACAATTTCATGTTGCCCAAGGGCGTTAGCTGACGGTTCGCAGAAGGTCGCTAGCAATAAAATTGAAAGGCCCCGTTAAGAGTTTCCGGAATATGTTCCTGAAATTTTTATCATCACAGAAAAGCTCAAAGAAAGGAAATGTCTTCTGGAAGGTCACGCCAGCTCAATTTCTTTTTCAATGGCTTGTTGAGAATAATAAGGACTAGCTGAAAAAGGGCCGCCATTATGATACCACATGTCTGATCTACACAGATTTGTTTGTCAAATAAATACTGCAAAGGTATTTATAAAGATCCAACATGATTATATATACCTAGGCGGTTTTTACCAAAATTAAACGTCTACTCGTACGAAATTGTCTTAAAACCTGCAGTTTCAATATACGATACAGGGTGTTTCGTTAGTAGTTTTTGAAAATTGAATTGAATGTCTCACCAATTGTAATAAAATAATCTTTCAGGTATTCATCTTTGAAAAATACGAAAGGCAGGTACGATTTTATCATAACAACAAATAAAAAAATATGGGTAATTAATAAAATACATGATCAAACGATGAATGACGATAATAAATTAAAGTTAAAAAAGATGGTTTAACAGTATGAATCTGTGAAATTTGTCTAAAGTAAATTAAATATTGCTATCAACGAGTGCAACTGGCCGCGATCAATAACGACGGCATCTCATTTATGGAAGCGGGAGTCGATAAACGGGGGAAACAATCGTAGCGGACAAAAACTGCACAATGAAAAGAATATGAAAACTTTCGTATTTCGGAGCATTTCGTTGCAGTCTAAATAAGCGACCAGGATCTGACATGATATAAGTAGCCAATAACAAACAGTTGTTATAAACAGTTCCAGCACGAAATAAGTTATCAGTAATATAAATCCGTAGTGACATATGAGTAACTGGATACAGTTGTTTCAGTATTAAATAAATTATTTGTATCACGCAAGGGCTGTTTAAATAAATAGAAAAGCTTACTGGAAAATTCGTTGTAATATATATACTAAGACTGGTTGGACACGCACCCCCTCCTTCTTATCCTGTGCTAATCTTCATATTTTACTAAAACTAGAACAACTTACATCCTTAACTATTTGCAAACAGTAATCTAATCTAGTCTTACCTCTACCCCCCCATAACTCCCGTTTCTGCCACTAATATGTCTCTCGACTTGCCTCTATCCTCCGCTTTATATCCCTACACTCCTTCCGTCCTTACTTAATTCTAATAGACACTTAAAAAAATAATTTATCGATCGAGTATAGATTTATTTGCATATCACTTTTAATTTATAATCAAACGCTTTAAATTTTTATAGGGTTAAATTCAATGCATTCAATGCAAACTATGTTTACCTAGAACACATTAACTTCGTAGGAGCCGCAACCTGAGGATAGTTTGGGTCCCTCCATACCCTTCAATGAGTACGAGAGAGTAAGCAGTAATGACCCATATTGCATTCTCATTTTCTTCTCCCTTCCACTCCCATATCAAGCCCCTTCGTCCCGTAAACTAGCGAAGCCTCTTTCGCAACTTAAATAATATCTACGAAATTTTTCTAATGATCGTCCTGCAGCTCAGGGATAGCATGTCGGACTACGTTCGAAATACTATTGGGTTCGGCTATGGAAGAGGGGACTCACCTATGGAAGGGACAAGAAAAAAGGAAAGAATCATCTCACTCGCACTCGCAGGAGCAATGAGGAGCTGCGTGGCTATACCTGAGGAGCACTCGGGAGTCAAGAGCCGAGTTTTCCCGACTCTGTACTGTCGGTACGCTGTTTTACCTCCTCGTAGCTTAGTGGTAGAGTACTAGTGCAACAGTTTTTTTTAGGTCGTCTGCAGTAGGTAAATTTAGGTAATGCATTTAATTTGTGATCGTTTTAAAAATGAGTAATCCGTAACTATTACAAATTTTCTCTTTGTTATTTTTAATGTTAGCTTTTGCGCTGAAAAGATTACGCAAAAGAAAAATTATACTTTATTAAAACCCCTGTCTAGCATATTATACAGGTACTTCTGTTAAAAGGGATCAGTAGATAACGATACATTTTCATATTTCTCTTTTTGCGTTTAATTAGTGGTAGTTTCCTATAGCCCAGTAGATATAACGAAACTAGACTGGATAGGTGTAATGTTTTCTTCAAACAGAAAATATAAAGGGTAGATACTATAACTTCACACTTTTGTTACTTAACCGGTGTATTTGCTGAAACACGAACCTTTACTTGTGTTATTAATCTTAATCAATCCTGAATTTTGAAATGTTCCAGGTTGAACTAACAGCAACTTTCATTAGGGAGTAGTTTTTTTTTAATTAAAAACACCTGAACAAAGCCATTAAAGTTTCTTTCTAGATAAACCTTTACACGTATATTTCCGTTGCGTGTAACTTTCTTCCGTTGTAAGTAATAAAAACGTTGTTTTTATGTATTTTCTTTCCCAAACTTCTACTCAGATATAGACATAGAAAAAAACGTCTAAAGCTTTTTTCACAGTTCCACTAGGGCTACGTATAGACGTAAAAACTGTTAATTAGTTCCGTTGGCAGTTTGCACACTACAGCCAGTTGTTTAATTTGTTTAGGTTTCATTATTTAAGTTTTCAAAGTGTATTTCGCTGATCAAATTAAAATTGTGAACGCGGTAGAAGTTACTTGATTATTTAATTAGATTGAGACAACTTCAGCGTAAAAGTTTGCATGTTTCTTGCTACTGAAATAAATGGAAATTTTCATGTATCTGTTAAGTTTATCAAGGCGGGTGCGTGAATATTCGGTAATGTTAAGCATTCACTAATAAAGTAAACAAACTAAGAAAAACGTCGTTCGTTTGCAATGATGATGCTTTTTCTTTAATGTAACGAGACCGGAAAAAGCGAATAATATTTATCTTTACTTTGAAGATACTCATATTCTTTTGGTAAATAATAGTGACCGCTCGCTGTATTTTTATACTGTTGATGTAAGGATAGAATAATGATGAGCAAAGTAAGAGCAAGATCAAGATTAAAACTGTCTTAGTGTTGGTAATGGCCTTGGTCCTGTTGATTAGTATCGGACTTTGTCTTCGTCTTGCTGATATAGCCTCAGTCTTAGTCTTGGTTTTGTGTGTTAAGTCTTCGTTTTGCTCATTTAATCTGATCATGATCATAAGGTCGTCAGTCCTAAGCCTGGTTGGACACGCACCTCCCCTCTTTCCTATCCTGAGCTAAACTTCCCATTTCCCTAAAATTGGAACAACCCATATCCTTAACTATTTGCGATTAGTAATTTAATCTAAGTCTACCTTTACTCCTCTTAACTCCTGTTTCTGCCTCTAATATGTCTCTGACTAGACCTTCATGCCTGAGAAGGTCCATAGAGTCCCCTGTTCTCCTATTCTTTCTAATACATTTCCATTTCTAATTTTCTCTATCTACGGTGTTGACGCCTGGTTTGACGAACGTGTTTTATGATTAAAACTCACTTTAGTTTTTTAATGTGCTGTTTATTCAAACTTGACACTTTAATAAAAACCTAACGCTAAAAAATATTAATATTACTTAACTATTATTTTACGAAACGGCTTGTAATATGTTTGACTAGTTCTGCCGATTGTCACACTTGTGATTGTCGCTGGTGATTGTCACTGATGATTGTCAAGTTGGTTTGTCACTTGATTGTTACTTGATTCTGTTGTTACTTATTCACTTGTTACTTATTCTTGTTGTTACTTATTCACTTGTTACTTATTCTCATTATGAATAGAATGATTTGGCTTTTATCCTATTTTCGGATATTCACAAGAATTGGATTAAGAGGGAGAGTAGGTGGAGTTAGTAAAGTTTTGAAAGGGTGGTTGGTCCAAGATAAGAAAGTGGGGTATAAGGGGTGCGGTTTGATAAGAAGAGAAAGAGAGAGATCGGTGTACGTGCAAGTGTCCAGCGTGCAAAAATTCTTGGTATTGATCGATTGTATCGACCATTGTACTCATTGTACGAAAATATTAATAGATTTTACAACTGCAAATAAAGGTAAGGAATACGAAGTATTTGAAATACAAAGATGTTGGGATAAACCCCTAATGACACACCTATCATTAAAAATCAATATACAAATATACAATGGAAAAGGTACCTATAGTAAACTAATTGTTTGCAAAGTAAACGAAATAAGATAGTCATAAACATCATTTAAAGTAAAAGTAACATATTTTAAGTAGCTACGAATACCAATTACAAAATTACAACTAAAAGCTATAACGAAAAAATAGATACAGAACGTTGACACTCAACATACGGTATCCTCATCATTCGCCTGTAAAATCACATTTCGAACGCATATAACCTTTTGTTTTCCGCCGCGCCCACCGTTCATGTTTCGCACCCATACAACGCCGCGTTCCAAACATGTACCTTTAACAACCTTTTTTGAATTTCTAAATTAACCGTTCGTGGGCACAGAAGTGACTTTTTTTTATTGAAGGCGACTTGACCCTGCGCAATCCTCTACTTTATATCCCTATTACTCCTTCGGTTCTGACCTATCTGACTTCCTAGATACCTAAAATCAGCCACTTCTTCTAATCCTTCGTCTCCTACCTTTATATTCGCTCTTCCCTACTTTTTCTCTCTTTACATAGATACCAGTATCTTTGTTTTACTTTTATTTATTTTCATACAGTACTGTTTTGTCAATACCGCTTCCATTTTATTTAAACCTATCCCCAACTCCTCCTTGCTAGATGCTAACACTTCTATATCATCTCAAATCTAAGCATACTAATCTTTTGCTCCTGTATATTTATCCCTTAAGTTGTACTGTCTTTAATGGTGTTGATCGCGTCTTCGATGTATAGATTAAAAAGCAGCGGTGACAGTGTGCATCCCTGTCTAACTTCCTTCCTAATATTTACTTCTCTACGTTGCTGCTTCAGCTCTATAACTGTCTGTTGCTCTTTATACAAACTAAGTATCGCTCTTCTATCTCTGTAACTCATCCCTATATGTTTAAGTATATTTAACACCTTGTCCCATTTGCCATTATCAAAAGCTTTTTCTAAATCTACAAATCCTATGTACGCACACTTAAATACTGAAATTTTCGGTCATACATGCGAGTTTGTCATCACTTAAACTTAAATTAAAGAAAATAGTGTTGATAGTTTTGAGTTATGAAAACTCGAGAGCTTACCCTTTCTGCAATGTATAAATTGACCCTTCCTTCAACGCATAAATTGACCTTTTGACGAAAAAAATAGTACAAGGTACTTGAATGAAGTAAAAATATCGAAAAAAAAAAAAGTTTTATATCTATATTTCAACCATGTGTTATAGGTGTAGGTACATTTTTTTTAACCTATTTACCAAACCGCGGTTTATTAGTATGTGTTCCGGTGTCACTTGATTTTGTAGAGAATTAAGTACATGTTGAATGTTTTATTTCAAATGAGTGAAGATGTGAGCGAATGCTAATAAATGATGAAAAAGAGGACAGCTATTATTTGACATTATTGGTATGATTGCGATCGTCGTTCTTTGTAATCTGAGGAGTATTTTTAATTAAATTTATATGTAATACTTTAGAAACACCCTAAATATCGGTTAATTAGCAAGTTGGTCAACAAAAACTATAGAAAAACCAACTATTTTTAAATAAGTGAAATTATTATTGAAAAGGATAATGAATAGAATTATTTGGTTACGTACCACCTTTATTGTATTATTAAGTTTGCAAATACTGTTGTGAAGGTATTCCGGTGAAGCCAGTTCAAGCTGTTTCTCCCTTAAGGCTTGTTGATTACAAATTGTGCTGTACAAGTCTGAAATACATTGTTTATCCACATTTAGTTGCAAATCAAACTCAGAATTCTTATCGGCCTCCTAAAAATTGTTCAGAATACATAAAACAAAAAAAAAGCGACTACAAAATTGATGACAAATTAAAGAATCACTTTGCAAGGTTTTTAAAACTATGCCAATTCAATTTTTTATTCTAGAGCAGCATGTATGATATTTCAATGTCTAAAATATATCATTTGTGAGATATGTAAAATTCTTATTTATATTATCTTGTTTGACGTACATTATTTTAATTTTCGTTTAACTTTTAAGTCAATGAAGTGTTCTGTAGTCTTTCCAGTACTGTCATATGCATTGTGTTACACAGAACACAGACCAACTTAAACTGATGCCTTATGACAGCGTTTTATGGCATTCTACAAACGGCGCGTCAAACGCCATCTGTAGTATAACGGATAACTATTTACTGAACTGAATCCACGGCGTAACTCACCATATATGATAGGTACGTTACCAAAATGGAACAAAGAAATTCATGGTGATCAGTATTTTGTAGAAACTACCAGAAGCGGATTGCGATTTCGATCGTGTTGGATCTCATCAGGGCGTCGCCCTGGTGATCACTTCTTTATTCAATTTTCGAAACGTGCTTATCACGTATGGTGAGCTATACCGTGGATTCAAGATATCCATTTGTGTAAATTGACCTGTTGAGCATATTGAATTCTTCTAAATGTAGCATTGTACTGCAGAGGGCGCTTACCGCGTCGTTTATAAGATTTCATAAATCGCTGTCTCAGTAAGGCAGCAGGTAGAATTGGGTCTATGTTTCGGCAGAAAATTGACTACCATGGACTTCTCTGTTTAATTATAATTTGATAATATTCTGGAAAGACCATAATTCAAAAGAGAATTTTGAATTTATCAGATTTATTTTACTTTTGTACATTTAAAGTATTCGTAAGCGTCTAGAAGGAAAGAACTATCCACGCTTCTATCATTTAAACAACTCTACAATTAGGGTTTAGTTGACAGATGAGGTATATTTGACCGGTATGATCTGTATGTAAGTACTTTGCCATTCTTAATAAGTATTTGATTTACTCAAGTTTTCAACCTATATACATGGCGTAAGAGAAATGAGTGAAGAACTTTGAAAGGTGTAAATTAGAAGCAATAAGGAATCGCATGATGAGTTTAGTAACGTGGTTAGGGTTAAAGATTTTTTTAAGAAAATCACAACAAATTACAATTTGACGCCGGCCCTGTGCGTGAATTGGCAACAGCAGCTACACCGTTGGAGAATGAAACAGTCCGTTAAGGAATGTCTTAAATAAACAAAGTGTTTATTACTACACATAATGTTTATATGCCTATCACGATAAAATAAGGAGTAGATTTGACCGTCTCTGTAGCATGCACAACTGTGTACATTAATCCTTAACGTGTATTGAGAAGACAAAAGAATAATAATAATAATTATAATTTTGCAAATTTTCACAAGGATGACGTACTGCCAGGCGCGTTACGTTTTTTCCACTAGAAAAAATTAATTATTATTGGTTTCATCATTAAACATACCTACACGCATACGGTCACTACTAAAATTGTTCGAAATTAGAACCCCGCGCTAGAAGACAGGATCCGAGACGGTCACCGAAATGCCCAAAAACGTCCTGCATTTGGCATATTTCATTTGCAGCGATCATAGACCCCCCTTACAAATAACCCAATCCACCGTCCAGGAAACAGCTCATCAAGAAACTCACGCATTGATCTTATAGTGTGATGGGGTGTGCTACCATGTTGCAATGTCACATCCTCAAGTACATTCGGTATTCTCTTGTAAAAAAGGCAACTCACCTAAAATTCCGCACCACACACCACAACCGAAAACCGTTTTTAAAAAAGGGTCGCTGTCGCTGCAAATGACGAGGATGCAGCAATCGTTTGTTTAATATTTGGCACACCGTCATGTGAGAAGAGTCCGATATTCCCTGCTATTTCGCGTGTACTATTTTAGGGGTTGTTTTCTTTGAAATTAAGGATTTTGTTCACTTTAATGGCGATACGGTTCAAACCGGTAAATATTATATCATATCATTCTAACAGCAATTGCTCCACCACACGTACTAACCTACTCCAGTCTGTAATTCTGGTGGGCGGGCAGTCCCTCCGGATTACGCTAGAAGGTAGGGCGGAGGAATCGTAGGAATGGGTGGGTGGTGGTTCGGGTGAGAAAAATGAGATGGGCGAAATAAAGACAGAAAAGAATGAAATATTATCTGTGGAATATTACTGTCTCATCATTTGCCTGAATGATCCAAGGAAACCACAGAAAAACTTGGACCAAGGCAGACGGAATTGAACCGGCGTTCTTCCGAATGCTAAGCAATGGTCTAAACCTCTAGTCCCTGCCACTCAGTGAATTAATTTATTGAAATGCAGATCAATAGACTAAATAGGTACACCTTCAATCATTTATAATTTAATCTAACTAGTAACGGAAAACACATGCAAAAAAATCTGCTAATTATCAGCTGATTGAAGCGATGTTGCGTTGCTGTATTTCTTTATCAGGGCGGGAATTGCATTTGCATGTGCTTTCAACTACGTTTTCCTCAAGTAC
Organism: Agrilus planipennis; assembly: GCF_000699045.2. Lineage (NCBI taxonomy): Eukaryota > Metazoa > Arthropoda > Insecta > Coleoptera > Buprestidae > Agrilus > Agrilus planipennis. The sequence continues at coordinate 314,858 of NW_020442467.1, forward strand.
GGTAAACTTTAGAAAATACAAACATTTAGTTAATTTTCTTGTCTTATAGTTCCCTTTTACTTCCAAGCTCCGCACTAACTTCTATTACACCATGTATACTACTATCAAGGAACCTTTGTCTTTAAATTCACTTAAACTTTCTTATTGTTTACATTATGTGATTGCGGTTATGCTAACTCATAAATACATTAGCACAAGGGATTTTGTTAAAATTAACATAGAAAGAAATGAGATTTAATGGTTTTTCTTTTATAAGACCACATTCTGAAATCTTCCATCACTATAGGGTTATTAAGGTTAACTACCTTCAGGAACGGATTTCCTAGGTCAGCGGAACTTTTGTGAAGTTCAGGCAAAGCATGAGTGGTACTTTCAGAACAATATATCTGAAATATTTGGGGGAATAAATTCACTTCTTTGGTTTCTTTCTTTTCTTGAGAAGCGGATTCTTCCAACAAAGTCTCGTTGACTTTAGCGCTGCATAAACAGTGTTTTTCATAATTACATTCGGATGCTTCAGAAAATTCAGATTCTGTTATATCAAAACGTTTATTTCTGTAAGAATTTAAACAGTTTGTAAGTATATACATTGTCTTACTTGATATTAGCTTACAATTAGATTGATTCATTGACAAATGAATTTAATGAGCAATTTGATTGCGTTAAAAGCAGTGCAATGAAAACGGTCCGTTAACTTATAAAAATTCTTTGTAGCCTTAGGGTTATTGTGTAATATGTATATCGTAGTTCTACCGTAGGTTGGACGTTTATGGTCAGTAAAAATTCATGAGATGGATAACGTACAATAGGATCATTTTTTGGGGGTCTTTGTTTTAAATTGCTACTTCAAATTACATTTCTAAACAATGTAACATATGGAAACACAATCTACAATATTAGTTTTAAAAGTAAGAAAGTGTATACATCCATGACGACTAGGTGTTAAGGAAGACATCTTTGTCATTTCCGTAAAATTGAAAAAATTGGAAAAGCCTCAGGCTAACTCCATTTCAAATCATATTGGATAAACTACTACGTTTATGAATTTAAAAACCAACCCTTAATTGGTTGAGGTCACACCTTTCGAAATGATATATAAATTCCATAAAATGGTACTTGAGGATCGCAAATCAAAATGGTTGAGTATTAAAATGTCAACTGAACATGTGTAAAATGTTGCATAATCATTCTGCGGAGAAGTTCTGCAGCAACTGAGAAATGGAATTCTAAGTAATTTTTACATTGATTCATAACCTTAGATGAGATTTAGATGCTGAAAGTAAGCAATATTCAAAACAACTGACAGAGCTACGTAAACGTACCTTAAAGAAGGCAGAAACCTTATTGCCAGCAAATAAATTTTGGATAACTATTTTCTACGATACACAAACTATAAGTATTTGTTACCCCCAGTAGGATGAAATTAGTAATGACAGGTACTACTTAATCTTACGACAGAGTTTGAATAACGAAGTAGGAAGAAAATGATCACATCAGACAATATTGAAAAACTTTATTCCACCATGACAATGTGATTAAAATCAACGAACTGAAGTTCGAATTATTTTTCTATCCGCCTTATTCACCAGATTTAGCACCTGGTGACTATCATCTGCATCAGCATGGCTTTGTCTAACACGTTTGTGTGTCTTGAAATAAAAGTATCATCACTCTCCATAGCCTCGTTTTAATACTTTAACTATGAAGTTATTAAATATGTAACTGCAGAAATCACAGAAATGGATTCAGAACCAACATGTTCGCAACCACGGTTCGCGCCCAACAGTTTCGATAGAATAGTAATAAGGAATTTATTGTGATCAAGTTATTCCATTAGTCTGTTCTTGGGAGACAAATGCACTTTACTGATATTATTTTTTACCTGTAAGCTTCAGACACTCCTTCAGAAGATTTACCGTCAATTCTTGGTTTCTTAGACGCCGACTGTTTAGGAAAACCTTTCAGTGGATGACGATTTTTGGTGTCTGTGTCGGAACTATCTGAACTGACACGTTTCTTGTATACTCTTCCAGATTTCATGGATCCTATTTTCGAATTTAAATCCTGCAATACAAATTCGCAACTTTATTCGTTTAACATTTCTCATAAAATAATTTCGACGTAAAGAAAGAGTGGAGGTACGTGTCCATCCAGTCTTAGGACTGATGACCTTAAGATGATGATGAACAAGTTGCTTTGTATTGATTTAATATACTTACTTTAAATACATGCATTTAAAATGGAAGTATAAAATAAAAAATACTTATATTTATCATGTTTTCTCAAAAAGCATTTTGTATTTTATTTAAACTACTTTTCCAAATATATTTTCTATTTGCAATGCAAAATATGTTTTTGCCTTTAAAATTTTTGCTCGTATCACCGATAAAACATATAAAATGATGAAGCAAAGTTGCTCACTTGGCTATTGAAGGTATTAGAAACTTAAAAAGGAGACAAAAAGACATTCCATGAATGCTTTCTAATTCTTTAAGTGAAGAGAGCCCAAAAAATTCTATTTCCGGGTTTAATGTCATTGTCTATGGAATTTTGAAGTTACAAATTAACATCAGCACCTGCCGAATCAGGAAGGAACTATGAAATTCTATGAATTACGACAAAACAGCCCCCAAAGCAACATCAAATTGATATACGCCAGCTGTGTAAGAGTAGCTACGAAGTGCAGGCTACTGCTAACAATCGTTATACGTGCTATTGACCAGTCTGTGTACCAGCTGTTGCTAAGGTTACGAATAGGTGTGAGTGTTTCGTCACTTGACGCTTGCGATAACAGAGCGATAAGATAACGCGACTGCAAAACTGGCAACAGTCCTCAATCATTAACGCCTCGTTAACTGAGGTGCTTTTTGTATATAGTTATTACACCCCCTACGTTGTGGTGCTATTACGAGATGCATTCTACACTGTATCTAAATGTTACTTTTCATGTATTCTGAAATACTAAAAAGATATAGTGTATTGAGAATGTTTTATTTATTTAATCTATTCTTCGCAACATTCTTATAGTAATGTTTGGTCACCGCCGTTTCATTTTTGAACATAATTATTTAAACTACAAATGAACAACTTTCCTCATCGAAACATGTTATTACCTTTTTGAATTTTCGATTTTGGATTGAAAAACTCTCTCTTGAGCTTGTGGGTGATGGACGAAATTTTGAGACTGGTATTTTGCTTTTGAAATGTTTTGTAGATACCGTGGATCGACTGCTGGAGCTTGATTTAGACGCTTTGTTTCTTTCGTCGGTGCATTTAATATCAGATACCTAAAATAAGAATAAGAATAAGAAAAAGAAAACATTCAGCCAAATTTATTGAGTACATTTGATTCTTTCCTACGATTCTGCAAATATAAGAAAACCTAACTCCAATAAAGGATAGTTCTGCATAAAAGGGGTTCCAGATAAAAATCAATCAAAACATTTTCCTACCTACTCGAGCCTATTTTCATGGACAGTTTGCATGAAGGTGCAGTTCACCTGTTTTTGTTTATAAATTAAAATGATTCGATTCGAAGTCGATTATTTGAAACTAGAATTTATTTAGATTACAGAGATTAACGATATATACAAAAATTTCTACCCCAGTATTCCGAAACAGAATCTCCAACATGCTTCGTTTCATCCTTGGCTAATTTCATCGTATGAGTGGTCAGCATTCGGTCGACTTAGCGACTTTGTATTGAACTTGCCAATGCTGTAGCAGCATCGGCAATGGACCCCTTTGATGCTGTGGGTTGTATAGCCACACGATGTCTCCTTCTTGGAGTCTTCCATCCGTAGCCTTTCATATGATCACCGGAGATTTGCATATGGATACATACATTCGTTCACATGATTTACTCACTTCATATTACGTGGTGGTTGCAACTCCCAACCAAACTTTACCTTTACAGCAACTGGATGAGAATATATGCCACTGCCACTCCCTGGGTCATTATTTTAAAATGCTGACAGTTCGAACAAACGATCTATTCACCTTCAGATGTTACTTATTGTTTCCAAATTTGTTTATTCTGTTAGGCAGACAGTGTTTCTCTTCTAATACGTTTTTTAGAACGTTCTGCAGTTGTATGGACAACTTTCGGTTTTCCATTCCATGTACGACAAATCCGGCAGATGACACTATTTATTCGCTTGGCGACATTAGTGTGGACCTTCTTAATGCTGTAGCAGCTTCGGTAATAGACCCCACTGATGCTGTGGCTTGTATAGCAACACGAGGTCTCCTTCTTGGAGACTTCCATCCGTGACCTTTATACCATAGATGTCTTTCATATGATCACCAGAGATTCGCATATGGAAACATATATTCTCAGGAATATTGTCGCGTTAGATGTTGCTTGTTGTTTCCAAATTTGTTTATTCTGTTAGGCAAACACTGTTTCTCTTCTAATACGTTTTTTGGAACGTTCTGCAATTGTATGGACAACTTTCGGTTTTCCATTCCATGTACGACAAATCCGGTAGATGACGCTATTTATTTGCTTGGCGACATTGCATGGACCTTCCCAATGCTGTAGCAGCTTTGGTAATAGACCCCTCTGATGCTGTAGGTTGTATAGTCACACGAAGTTTCCTTCCTGGATTCTTCCATCCGTGGCCTTTACATCATAAGTGTCTTTCGTATGATTACCAGAGATTCGCATATGGAAACATATATTCTCAGTAATATTGTCGCGTTCCGTTCGTTCACATGATTTACTAACTTCAGCTTACGTGGTGGTCGCAATTCCCGACCAAATTTTACCTTTTCGACAATATTTACCACTTTAAAATGCTGATAGCTCGGAGAAATGATCTATTCACTTTCAGATGTTGCTTGTTGTTTTCGAATTTGTTTATTCTGTTAGACAAACACTGTTTCTCTTCTAATACGTTGTTTAGAACGTTCTGCAGTTGTATGGACAACTTTCGGTTTTCCATTCCATGTACGTCAAATCCGGTAGATGACACTATTTATTCGCTTGGCGACATTAGTGTGGACCTTCTTAATGCTGTAGCAGCTTCGGTAATAGACCCCACTGATGCTGTGGCTTGTATAGCAACACGAGGTCTCCTTCTTGGAGACTTCCATCCGTGACCTTTATACCATAGATGTCTTTCATATGATCACCAGAGATTCGCATATGGAAACATATATTCTCAGGAATATTGTCGCGTTAGATGTTGCTTGTTGTTTCCAAATTTGTTTATTCTGTTAGGCAAACACTGTTTCTCTTCTAATACGTTTTTTGGAACGTTCTGCAATTGTATGGACAACTTTCGGTTTTCCATTCCATGTAGGACAAATCCGGTAGATGACGCTATTTATTTGCTTGGCGACATTGCATGGACCTTCCCAATGCTGTAGCAGCTTTGGTAATAGACCCCTCTGATGCTGTAGGTTGTATAGTCACACGAAGTTTCCTTCCTGGATTCTTCCATGCGTGGCCTTTATATCATAGGTGTCTTTCATATGATCACCGGAGATTCGCATATGGAAACATATATTCTTAAGAATATTGTCGCGTTCCGTTCGTTCACACGATTTACTAACTTCAGCTTACGTGTGCTCGCAAATCCCGACCAAATTTTACCTTTTCGACAATATTTACCACTTTAAAATGCTGATAGCTCGGAGAAATGATCTATTCACTTTCAGATGTTGCTTGTTGTTTTCGAATTTGTTTATTCTGTTAGGCAAACACTGTTTCTCTTCTAATACGTTGTTTAGAACGTTCTGCAGTTGTATGGACAACTTTCGGTTTTCCATTCCATGTACGTCAAATCCGGTAGGTGACACTATTTATTCGCTTGGCGACATTAGTGTGGACCTTCCTAATGCTGTAGCAGCTACGGTAATAGACCCCACTGATGCTGTAGGTTGTATAGTCACACGAAGTTTCCTTCCTGGATTCTTCCATGCGTGGCCTTTATATCATAGGTGTCTTTCATATGATCACCAGAGATTTGCATATGGAAACATATATTCTCAGGAATATTGTCGCGTTCCGTTCGTTCACATGATTTACTAACTTCAGCTTACGTGGTGGTCGCAATTCCCGACCAAATTTTAACTTTATGTATTTACCACTTGAAAATGCTCATAGTTCGGACAAATGATCTATTCACCTTCATATGTTGCTGTCACTGTTTCTCTTCTTATACGTTTTTAGAACGTTCTACAGTTGTATGGACAACTTTCGGTTATCCATTCCAATTCGCTTGGCGACATCGCATGGACCTTCCCAATATGTTGTATAGACACATGAGGTCTCCTTCCTGGAGTATTATATTCGTGGCCCGTATATCATAGATGTGTTTCATATAATCACCTGAGGTTTGCATATGTAAATATATATTATCTGGAATATTGTCGCGTTTGGTGATCATCCACATGATTTATTCACTTCAGATTATGTCGTGGTCGCAACTCCCGACCAAACTGTACTTTTACTGCAACTGGATGAATATATTTACCACTGCCATTCACCTTTAGATGTTCCTCTTTTTTTAGAGTTTGTTTATTCTATTAGTAAATATTGTTTCTCTTCTAATGCGTTTTTAAAAACGTTCTGAAATTGTATTTTTTCGTTCTTGAAACATTTTAGTTCACACAAAGCTGATCTCTCTCTTTTTCAAATTCTTTGATCTTATTAGAGTAACGCTGGTTCGTCTAGTCGGATTTCTAAAGCATCTATAATTGCATTTTCTCGTTCTTGAAGCATTCCGTTTCTATCAGAAGCTGATTATTCTATTTTTCAAATTTGTTTACCTTAATAGATAAACGCTGTTTCTCTTTTATGTTATTTTCTAATGCTTTCTGTAATTGTATTTTCTCCTTGTTGATGCCTTTCGCATGAATCTGATCTATCTTGCACTTTAACTCGGTTAGTTCACTTTCAAAATGTCGATTCGCTGTTGTCTGCATTTTCACTTGCAGTCTATTCTTTCTCATCTGATATTCGACGACATACCACTCCTTTAGGAGTTTCACGTTCCGTGCCAAGCGCACCCACCCTAATAATGATCTAAATGAGGTGAAATTATTCATACAAATTAGTAGATCTATCTGATCGTCTACAGTATAGTTGATCGCTTATAAAAGTAGCACTGAGGTCACTATTAACAGTGATATAAACATCACAACCTATTGATTTCTTCGCAGCTTCAAGGTTTCTATCGGATCTAAAGACGTTATAGCCTGCTAGTAATGATACTTTCTTTGTGATCCAACAAAAATTCAGTAAGAGCAAGCAATAATGTTATAAGGATTGATTTGCGAATCACATTCGGTCGTGAAATTTGTTCGCTGATTCAAGTATTTGATGATTTTGATAGATAGAGACCTTGTTTAAAACGGCATTGGTTCTGGTAAAAGATGTTGAAAGTTTCTCGATATACTTTTTTCCTTTATTGTGACTATTTGGGGTATTGAATTTAAAGTAGTTTTTTTTGTTGCTAGTTTGATCTGTAATTAGACTCTTAGTTGCTATATAACGGAATTTCAGTTTTACTTTTATCATGTGAGCAAGTGATTGCTAATTTCTGTTGTGTTTCAATCTTGAGTGACAAATCGCAGATACTATAAAGTTGCTTAATGTCTTCATTTTTGGATATAATGAATAATGCATCATGAAGTTATCGAGTACAAATTTAATTTAGCCATAGTTTTTGATTCTAACAATTTAGCCATGGTCCTCATACATCATAGAGCTTTGCCTACTTCATAACTGCAATCTCATCCTCAGATGCATTTATATGTGCACAGTTCGGGAGCTATGGAGATTTTGAACCATAGTTAGCGTGAAACGTTCCTTGGCAAATGACACAGCAAAATTTTTGTTGAAATATTAAATTCAAAGTTATGGTTGGGACGATCAAAATTGGCAAAGTCTGCAACAAAATATCTATGAGAATGGACATATCTTCTTTCTTGTTTCCACTTGAGACAGTAGTCATTAGCTGTGTTTTGAACATGCCCTTGTTAAGTTAGAAAATGTTTCATAAGTAATACAGGCAAAATGAAGAGACAACCGAACAATAGTAAGCGGTGCAGCGGTAAGAGGTTCTGCACTTAGGTATGCAAAAGACCAGGATCGGCTTTATAACCACCTGGTTGGAATTATATCTTTAAACAAGCGTCTTTGCTTTCCTAAATTCCTGAGAATGTTAAACTCTTTTTAAAGTCCGATGCTGGCAAGATGTTCAAATTCTACTTGTCTGCATCTCTGTCTGTTACACAGCATAAATTGGTGTAATGTTTATAACGTGTAAAATTCAAATGGGTTCAATTACAGTTCACGGAAGACATATCATAACTTCATATTTAAAAATTTTAATGCAGAAATATCGAACTCAAAAGAAAATAAAATAAAANAAAAATAAAAATTATAATATAGAAAAATTTACTGGTCGGACCTGTTGAGGCCCTTGCAGCGAAATCGACTGTGTCTTCAGTTGAAAACTTGATTTAATTTATTTCTTTTCAGAAATTATTAATATTATATCAATACTCCTGGAAAGCTTAACTTGGAACCTTATTTGTTGATATATTTTAGAAATAAAATGGACATATTTGCAGTTCACCGAAAATCACTGGTTTTATAATTTCAACTCCAAAAACGCACCAACTGGCAACTTCAACTTCCACCACCCTTCCTCTTTCTCGAACCTTCTTCACCGATCGATCACCCTGTTCGTTCCTTCCAGTGCCTAAACCCAATCTAAATTTCACCAACACCACTATCGCACAACAAATGTCCGAACACACTTCTCACTATCCTTAAAGTCCACAATAATGATACATCAAACCCTACCGATCGCTACATCTTATCCCTTTTTCATTAATAGTGTCCGCTGCAATTCCTACCTGGCATCTCTTTTATGCTTACGATATTCCCTACAACGTCTGCCGTGAGTAAAAGTAGACGTTCTGTTAGTAACTGCTGTAGTCTAGCTAGAAAAACTGAAAGAAAAAACTAAATGCGACAGTTTTATTGCGAACTATGTCAGTTTTGAACATCCCAACTAAACCTAATTTACACTGCATTACTAAAATACGACTGGGGCTTGCAGCAAGTATAACTTTTAGATAAGTGTATTACACGATAGGGTCATACCTACAGTAAAATATAGGGTTGTTCGGAAAGTCATTTCGTTTTTTTTTTGTGGAAATGAAAGACAGTTTTCGTATAATAAACAAATACTTTATTAAATTATATATTGACCGTTCTGGTCCAACACCTTTTGCCATCTTTCTGGTAGTAGCATAATTCCACGCTCATAAAATTTTTGGTCTTTGCTGGCAAAAAACTGATCGAGGAGGTTTTTGACCTCCTCATTTGAGGTGAAGGTTTTACCGTCTAAAAAATTTTGGAGTGACCGGAACAAATAATAATCCGATGGTGCCAGGTCTGGAGAATATGGTGGGTGTAGCATTGTATCCCATTCAAGCTGTAAAAGCTTTTGGCGAGTGACCAAACTTGTGTGAGGTCTCGCGTTGTCTTGGTGAAACACTACACCTTTCCTGTTGATTAGTTCTGACCTTTTCTGTTGAAGTGCATCATTCAGTTTGTCCAGCTGATGACAGTAGACTTCCGAATTAATCGTTGTGTTATCCGGTAAAAGCTAAAAAAAAACGATTCCTTTAAAATCCCACCAAACAGACAGCATCACCTTTTTTTGGTGAATATCGGCTTTGGAAATGGTTTGAGCCGGTTCATCTTTTTTGCTCCATGACCTCTTGCGTTTGACGTTGTTGTATACAACCCATTTTTCGTCCCCAGTGATGATGCGCTTCAAAAACGGATCATTTTCGTGACGTTTGAGAAGCGAATCGCAGACGTCAATGCGGCGACACAGATTTCTCTCTGTGAGAACATGGGGAACCCATACATCGAGCTTCGAGGATAATCCCAGGCCTTTCAAGTGGTCATAAACTGTTGAATTTGATAAATTTAACCTCAATCCGATCTCACGTGTTGTTATTCGCCGGTTCACATCAACTAATGCCTTTATCGCGTCTTTATCAGCTTCAACCGGCCTTCCCGAACGTGGTGCATCTTCGACATCAAAATTGCCGGATCGAAATTTAGCGAACCAGTTCTGGCACTGGCGTACTGTCAACACACCTTCTCCATACACATCAGTCAATTTCTTTCTGGCTTGAACAGCATTTTTACCCTTTCTGTAGTAAAACAGTAAGATATGTCGAAAATGCTGCTTATCGCTCTCCATATTTAAAAGGGCACCAACCAAAAACTACTGCGTAGAATTAATTGGAATTTTTCACACACAAGCCTTGCTATATGAGCTCTCAAAGCATATAAAAATTATACGGCTTAAATGTGAAGTTGGGTGCAAAAGAATACAATTAAATCCTCTGTCGGGAAAAAACGAAATGACTTTCCGAACAACCGTATAGTATGCTCGTTGTTTGCTGCCTTAAAAGAAATCGTATCCAGTGCATAGATAAAAAGCTTTTTGGACTGATTTTTGTCTGAAAAACCACCTATGAATAATTATCTAATAAAATACAACAAATAGAAGCGGGTAATTATGATTATAAGATTTTTCCTTAACAGAGAATTTATAAACATTAGCAATATTTACCTTTGGATTGTTTTGATTATGGGTATCCGTTTTACTTGATACATTAGAAGTCATTTTGTTTTTCTCATCAACCAACCTGCTGACATTAAAATAATCCCATTTTTTAAAGTTAACATACTCGATATGTTTAACCTGTTGAAAATACTTTCTCTGCTTCCATAATCCTGCGCACGTGAGTTTGGGTTGACGGTTGATAAAATTTGTTTTATTGATATTTAACCTAACTATTATATAGAGTTTTCTTAACAATGCATTAGGTCTAGGGATATGAAACCTCGGTGAATCTATTTCACTTAACAATATTAACGAATTTTGCAGAAAAATCGTTAAATGGTGTGTACAATTTACTAAAAATGTTACCATAGGTTATCTACACTTCAAAGACAATTTGTTATACGCAGTTGAAGAATAAGTCAATTACATGACGACACAACTTGAGAATTTATAGCTTGTAATGATCAGTTTTCTAAAAAATTATATAAAACAGGGTATAAGTTTATGACAAATAAAATATTTGACAAACACCTAACTAATGACTTTTTGATATAACGATTTTGTTCACAGAAATAAACCTACTTAGACAATTGTTATAATCATAATAGTGATTAGGCACAGGGTTGGACTGGCCGGTTGAGTGATTGTGTGAAACTCCATCGGCTGATCAATTATTACGTCGATGCGGAGGTAAATGAAAATTATTTTGACAAATATTCAAATAATTCCAATTCTTAAAGTATAATTTAGTGCCAATGAAGTTAACAAGTCGATGCCTGTATTAGAAAAGGGTCTTATCGAAAATTATTTAACTCCACAATAAGTACCTGTCCACTTTCTACAGATGGTGTTCACCACGTTGTCTGTATTTATTATACTAGCGCTGTTTAATTGAAATAGGTAGATTGATGGACAGTTTGGACCGAGCGGCATGCCCTAGATGTTTAGACCATTGCTTAGCATTCGGCAGGATGCCGGTTCGATTCCGGGTCCGTCTGCCTTGGTCCAAGTTTTTCTGTGGTTTCCTTGGATCACTTAGGCAAATGCTAAGGCAGTAATATTTCACAGATAATCTTTCATTCTCTTCTGTCTTCATTTCGTCCGTCTCATCTTTCTCACCTGAACCACCACCAACCCATTCCCACGATTCCTGAAAGCAGGCTGAAGAGGGCCTTCCGCCCTACCTTCCGGCGTAGTCCGGAGGGACTGCCCGCTCACCAGCATTACTGGCTGGTGGTAAAGAAACACCCAAAAGTATTTTTTTTGGATAGTTTGAATAGAATATTGACTAGTAAGAACTTTCTACTGCGTCAATCATTGAATGTTGAACTTTCCTTGAAACCGAATGCTGGCAACACGCTCAACTTTTGCTTGTCTGCATCTTTCTGTTATAAATTAATTGATGTAATGTTATTCCTTTTTGTTGATTAGTGCCCGCTGCAGTCCCTACCTGGCATCTCTTTTCAATGTTTACGATATTGCTTACAACTGTCGTGTGTAAAACTAGGCGTTCTGTCATCAACCGCTCTAGTCTAGTTAGTAAGTTGAATGAAGATAGTATAAATGCGCCAGTTTTGTTGCGGACTATGCCGATTTTAAACGTCTCAACAATACAAAATTAAATATTAACTGATTGAGCAGTTAACACTTGAAAAGCCGATGAACAAACAGATAAACTCACATTTGCATTTATAAAATCCTAACAAATATTATTATATATATTGACTGTTCTGG
>NW_020442467.1:330406-337701 GCF_000699045.2 Agrilus planipennis
TGTGTATTGATCTACATTGGGAGAAAGATCCTTTTTTGTAAATGTTTTTATTTCAATTTCCTTTATCATTTTATATATAATAAAGTTGTTATTGTTTTTAAAACTTGCCTGTCTTGTCATCAAAGTACCTGACCCCCAGTCACGCCAAAATAATCAATTTGCATTAAAATCAGGCAATTAAAATAAATAATTAACCAATTACCGATATAACATAAATGGTGAGGAAACCGTTACCAAATTGAGCGTGACACTTGTTTGAAGATTGGCTTAGGATAGGAAGGAGTAGAGGTGCGTGTTCAACCAGTCTTAGGACTGACGACCTTATTATAATGAACATTAAAAAGAAAACGAAGTTAATTTCGCCAATTACAGACCAAATTTTTTGTAATTGGCGAAATTAACTTCGTTTTCTTTTTATTTGGATACGAATATAGGCGAGATTAGCTTCTTAACACACATGATGAACATTAATTTAAGGAAATTGTAGCAGCTAGTAAAAAATTACGCACACGATAATATAATTAAATTTATTGTTTAAGGAGCAGTTAAAGCGTACACAGGTTTTCATCTGGCTAATTCTACATCTAGATGTGGCCATAAAGTTTTCTCATTTGGCAAACTAATGTTAGATAGTTAGCTCTCTTTTACGCCCGTGGAGAAAGTACGACGTTTTATTTAAAACTTAATTGGCACGAGCAGTAGTTTTGCGTTGTAGGAGAGGGATTTATACTGAATGCCCTTGTATGTTTCAACTTTTAATTAGCACTCTTAAAAATGCGAGAAACGGAAAGTTAATTGCTGAGTTTTTTGGTTTTCAAACAAACACATAAACAAAAAAAACTAGGGGGGCGATGATGTACTGAAATACGAGTGTACAATAATCACCGGAGTTTTTCATGAGCAATTCGCATAAAGGTTGAAAAGTTTTAAGCAACACAATGTACAGGGCCTTAAACGAAGTCTGCCTTGGAGATAACACAACTACAGTCTCGAATTATACTTGTAAAATAATCCTTTATTGGGATGAGTTATACAGATAGAAGAGTGATACTTAGTTTGTATAAAGAGAAACAGGCAGATATAGAGCTGGGGCAGCAACATAGGGAAGTAAAAATTAGGCAGGGAGTCAGACATGGATGCACACTGTCACCGCTACTTTTTAACCTATACATCGAAGACGCATTCAGTATTATTAATGACAGTACAACTGTAGGGATAGCTATATAGGGACGAAAGATTAGTATGCTTAGATTTGCAGATGATATAGCAGTATTAGCATCTTGCAAGGAGGAGTTAGAGATAGCTTTAAATAAAATGGATGCGGTATTGATAGACAGTTCTGTATGAAAATAAATAAAAGTAAAACAAAAATATCGGTATGCATGGGAAGAAAATGTAAGGAAAGAGCGAATATCACGACAGGAGACGACGAATTAGAAGAAGTGGCTGATTTTAGGTATCTAGGAAGTTCGATAAGTCAGAACGGAAGAAGTAGTAGGGATATAAAGTAGAGGATAGCGCAGGTCGAGCCGCCTTCAATACAAAGAAGTCACTTGTATGCTCGCGAACGGTTAATTTTGAAATTCGAAGCAGATTGTTGAGGGTGTATGTTTGGAGTGCGGCGTTGTACGGGTGCGAAACATGGACAGTGCGGAAAAGAAANCATATAAAGCATGTAAGTAGGTAAGTATTAGGTGAATACAGACTAGGGTTGCCACCTTTTCAGGCTTTAAAGTATTTCTCGACTAAAAGGTTAAAAAAAAAGTACTCGGCATAAAAATAAAGTATTTTACTTTTTGTTTTTAAAAACATATTTTTTGTGTTTACTTAAGGCCTTAAATAAAGTATTTTTGCGTACTTTATTTGACTTGTAAAGTATAACGTACGCACAGTCGAAATAGAGTAAAGGTCTAACGAAGGAAGCTGGCGAGCGGTCGCGCAGGTACCTGCCCATTTATGACCTATTTGGGTAAGTCACTTGGAGCCGATACACAAATAAGCTTTCAGTAGGTGTAAATTCTAGTATTAATACAGATGAGACAGTAGTGTACTAGAAAATAATGTAAAAACATGACTTATCAAGAAGAAAAAAAAAACCTATTGCTTTTGTTTTATAGTTAGTTTTCACATTCAGTCTCATCATGGGAATCTCTATCACTGTCACCAACATCAACAATTAGTTCTTCTGTTTGTATGTCTATTACTTGCTCAATGATCCCTACTTTTAAATATTTAATCTACGCCCCTGATAGGAATACTGAAGAAAGAGGGCTGCAATCTTTATACCTAAAGCTGCCTACTTTTGCCACCGCGCATCCACGCCATTTTAAAATTACCGCCAGCTTCCAGCGTCAGGCCTGTACAATACTTTATAATAAAGTACGGGTGGCAACCCTAATACAGACTATGGTATATTCGAATTTATAATCCTTCTCTGTTCGCTAAAACATTATAAAGCTCATAATAAAAAGGTCGGTTGTAGTTAAAAAGAGCAATAAAAAGCTGTACTGAACGTTTTTAGGTAATTTTGATGAAAATCTCAGTCGCGTCCCTTTTATATTGTTCAGTGTCTATTTGTAGAAGGAGCGAACATGTTCCCATGCCATTTTATTAAGCGTGCGACATTTCACCCGATACTGATACCACTTTAACGAATTGGGAATAGGATTTTTTTGTGCGGTAAATACACGTGAAAAAGTGGGTACCTTTGAAGTTTGAAAGATTCAAACGAACATTGCTCTGGTTTCAAACATCCATTTCGATGCTCGCTGCATGAAAGCAAATCGAATGAAATACTGAAAGGGCGAAACGAAACAAGGAATATAAAATGATCACACATACCTCTATATATACATATGTGTGTGTGTAGTTTCGAAAATACCCATTTACTTGTGCTAAATTTTAGTGGAGGTTTTTATTGCATTCTAGATTCTGTTGAAAATTACACTAACCAATGCAGTTTCTCGCATAAAAATTACTGTGATATTCATTGTCTTCTCCTCCGTTTAGACATAATATGGTTTTATCGTAGTTGTAAGCTCGAGGTCGTAACGACTTTATTTACATCTATATATGCATGGTACATTATCTGCGAGTATTACATTGTACTCGTCTAAAGAAAGGACGTGTATCGTTGTTCTTATATAAAAGATCGTAGAGATTCTCCACATTGTACCCGAATCAAATTCAAATTCAACTCCCCTTTAGTACATTATAGCAAGTTACCTGCAGATCACAATCAGGGACACCATTTCCACTATAGCCTAACCTAAACCCTTAATGCATAACACTCCTTCATGATTCATTGTATTTCATTCTTATTCCATAGCAGGACAGAATCGTGAGTGAGCATCATCATCATCATCATAAGGTCGTCAATCCCTTAGTCTTAACTGGTTGGACATGCACCTCCACTCTATCCTATCCTGAGCCAATCTTCGCATTTCCCTAAAATTGGAACAACCCATATCCTTAACTATTTGCGAACAGTAATCCAATCTAGATCTACCTCTACCCCTCCTAACTTCCGTTTCGGCCTCTAATAGGTCTCTGACTAGATCTTCATACCTGAGAAGGTATTCTACCCACCTATCTCGCCTATTTCTTATTGATATCCATAGAGTATTATGTTCTTCTGTTCTTTCTGATACCTCTTCTTTTTTAACCTTCTTTATTCACGGTATCCTCATCATTTGCCTGTAACACCAAATTTCGAACGCTTCTAATCTACATCGCCGTGCTCCATACATACACCTTTAACAACCTTTTTCGAATTTCTAAATTAACCGTTCGCGAGCATAGAAGTAACTCCTTTCTATTGAAGACGACTCGATCCTGCGCTATCCTCTGCTTTATATCCATATTGCACCTACCCCTACTGCACTTATTGATGACATCCCCCGAGGTAGTCCCCTTCCGGACATCCAGAGGGGGACTAGTTTACGTTCCGAGTGCCAGAGGACGCCATCGTTTTGTCCTTCGTGAGCAAATTATTAATAATGCGTTATGCGAACAACAGAATATTAAGGAATTGTTCCTTCCGACTTTTATTCAGACTTCTAACAGCCAACAAACAGTCGTAATACTCAGAGTGATTTTGAAATAAGCAGTAAGATTGTATGAGGTGATGATGGGGCACTATAAAACAAGGAAATTAAGTAAATGTTTGGTGGTTCGAAAAAAACATATTTGAAAGTACAGACAAAGACTAGTCCGACCCTGGTAGAATCACGCTGAGAAATATGACATTGCAACACCACAACACGGATACTGCTATTTAGCAGTATCCGTGTTGCATTTCTTTTGTATTTTTACTCATGTAGGTATTGTTAGTTATTTGTCAGATTAGATTAAGTGTGATTGGTTATGTTTGTTTACAGCCAGCCCAGAGTAGTACTTTGGTCTTTTAAAGTAAGACAATGTGTCAGTGACACAGGTTAATGGGGAATAAGTAGCATTATTGCGTTGACCACTGCGTGAGTTTCTAGAACTATTAATGTTTACAATTAATTGTCATCGCGATGGACGTCTAAATATTATTATGTGTAGTAGTAAGGTACTTACTTTTCTAGTTTTACAACCGTCACTGTTTAAAGTTTTCATCTATATATTGTAGTTGTTATCGCAATTTTTCTGTACGTTGCCAATTCACGCCCAGGACCGGCTTCGCAATATAACTTCGTCTGGTTTTCTTACAATTTCTTTTTGTCAGTTAGCGCTCTGGTTTAATCACCATGCAATTCCTCATTGCATCTTGTAAACGTTTTTCAAAGCTTTCTACTTATTTCAAAAACACCCTGAAGCGAATGAAGCAAAACGAAGTAAGCTTTCAACTTCAACATTGAGTTTTTGAGACTCTTATATACTGCACTGTAGCTTAATTATAATTTTTGTAATAACAGTCGTTTTGTGCACCTCTTTTTCACAATCACAGTTCCTCTTTGTAATCACTAAAGTAACAACTTTCGTTAGCACCGATTTATGAATTATTAGGTAGGAAGAACAAATTAGTAAATCCCACGTTTGCATGTCCCATACAATCAGATTATCCCCACATCATTTAACTTTAAAATTCAAACGGAAAAGGATAATGAGGGACAGATTTACCAATTGGGTTGTTTAAAACACAACCTTTTAATGTACCTATTTACTCTCTTCTTGTATTTTCGAGCATTACATTTTCTGGGTTTCTCATTTATTTAAATTGGCGTTTCAAAATGCAGCCTTTTTAAAGAAGTGGCCGTGAAATATGCCGTAGAATTACAGTAGATAATCTAGATCGAGTATGTGTGCTTAAGAGAAACAGAGAACGAATGATGTAGGTTACTGACGCTGACTACTGGAACATTTACTTTCGTTATCAGAAAAACGATTTGTATTTCATTTAATCTAAAAATATTGGACAGTCATCCACCAGAGAATGGTTAATTTGGCAATCTATGAACAGGATGAACAAAGTTTCCATTTTGAAAATAAAACTGACATTGACTGCTTTATATTTACTTTGTTTAAAAGTTGTGTTTATAAACTATGCTCTATGGATATGAATATGAATTCAAAAAGCTTCAAAGCTGCTCATCAGGATCAGGATGGTTTGTTGTGCTTCAAAAATTAAAGCAGATCTAAACCAAATAATTTTGCAGCACGGCTCTGTAGGGGTGCGAAACGTGACTTGCTCGTTGAACGCTGTTTAATGGCAGCAGTTAGGTTGGTCAGTCTTCTATCGGAACTGTACGGCGTGATGATGAGATCTAGTATGTGGTAAATTGCTCTCCGCGTCTGGAAATTTTAAAAGAATATTGACTACCAGGAGTTTTTTATTCTGCTTGGTTACGTGCCTTAGGTTCAGACAACCTACATTCTTATTAAAATGACCTTGACGGACATTATTAAATTTTTTATAGATGGCGTACGCATTTAATACAATTTCTTAAGTAATAGATTAGAATAATTTTATGAGATGCATCCCTGATGGGACGCGGTATAACGAGAATTGAAGTTCAGCAGATTTTTTTCATATTAATTTGTTACGTCCTTTTAGGTGGTTAGCCAGCTCGCTCGTTCTCCGAACACAAGAGTCGTTGGCATTCAGCGGTTGTGGGAAAGTTGTCAGCTACCAAAATTACATAAAAAGGAAAATGTCCTTTTAAGCAGAGCTTTCGAGCACGTTCTCTTGGCCTTTGATGTGTTACTGAAAAAGAAGGTTAACATATGAAATGAACACGACTGAAACTGGCCTGCTGTTAAAGTCAACGAGTTTAAAATTTATAAGTAAAAGGTCGTGATCAAAAACCTCGTGTTGAAAATTCGCTTTCATTTACAATATTCGTCAAAAGGGGACGTTGAAAGATAATATTTTTACGTTTTAGTCGGAAATGTGTTTTGTACCCACCTTAAAATAAGCTACTCCGTCGAATGTCAACGATATAACGATATGT
Organism: Agrilus planipennis; assembly: GCF_000699045.2. Lineage (NCBI taxonomy): Eukaryota > Metazoa > Arthropoda > Insecta > Coleoptera > Buprestidae > Agrilus > Agrilus planipennis. The sequence continues at coordinate 336,844 of NW_020442467.1, forward strand.
TATACGAAGACCGATTGAAAAGTTTTTATATTAAAAAATTATTTGAATTAACTACACAGGGTATCTCTAAAATAAGTAGTAGGATTTGGAAGGTGTTTACGAGGGCGGTTCAATAAGTACCCGTGTTTGAAGACAGGGGACGTTGCTGAGGGAAATTGGTGTTGTCATCGTGTGCTTCCATCTATCAAACCAAGCCAAAACGAATTTCAGACTGATTGATAGGTTAGTTTGGATTTGGCAGCCATTCGACTGAGACGTGTTTCAGTATTTTCGCTAAGATGGAAAAAGAGCAGTATCGTTCGGTAACTCGCTTTTTGTTTTTGGATGGGAAAAATGCGAGGAGATGAAAGCAAAGTTGGATACTGTTTATGGAGACATTTCGCCATCTACGACCATAGTTGATATTGCTTCAACGAATTTAAACGTGGGCAAAGGTCGGTTTTTGGTAGGAGCGATCAGGAAGCCTGGCAAACGTTGTTACCGAGGCAATTATTTTACGGAATTTTTAGGAAAAGGAAGAATTATCACTGGACAATACTACAGTGAGTTATTGGACCGCTTCGACAAAAAATTGAAGGAGACACGGACGCATTTGACGAAAAAGAATGTGCGTTTTCAACACGAAAACGCACCGGCACATTCATCAGTTGTTGCCGCCAAAATGCATGAATTACGTTATGAATTTGCTGCCGCACACCCCATACTCACTCGATTTGACTCCCTGCGACTTCATCTTGTTCCCTACTATGAAGAAATGACTAGCGAGAAATAAATTTAGCTCAAACGAGGAAGTCATCGCCGAGACAGGGGGGATTTTGGAGAGTTCGACAAATCTTATTTTTTGGAGGGGTAAAAAAA
>NW_020442467.1:339880-346623 GCF_000699045.2 Agrilus planipennis
TGTGTATTGATCTACATTGGGAGAAAGATCCTTTTTTGTAAATGTTTTTATTTCAATTTCCTTTATCATTTTATATATAATAAAGTTGTTATTGTTTTTAAAACTTGCCTGTCTTGTCATCAAAGTACCTGACCCCCAGTCACGCCAAAATAATCAATTTGCATTAAAATCAGGCAATTAAAATAAATAATTAACCAATTACCGATATAACATAAATGGTGAGGAAACCGTTACCAAATTGAGCGTGACACTTGTTTGAAGATTGGCTTAGGATAGGAAGGAGTAGAGGTGCGTGTTCAACCAGTCTTAGGACTGACGACCTTATTATAATGAACATTAAAAAGAAAACGAAGTTAATTTCGCCAATTACAGACCAAATTTTTTGTAATTGGCGAAATTAACTTCGTTTTCTTTTTATTTGGATACGAATATAGGCGAGATTAGCTTCTTAACACACATGATGAACATTAATTTAAGGAAATTGTAGCAGCTAGTAAAAAATTACGCACACGATAATATAATTAAATTTATTGTTTAAGGAGCAGTTAAAGCGTACACAGGTTTTCATCTGGCTAATTCTACGTCTAGATGTGGCCATAAAGTTTTCTCATTTGGCAAACTAATGTTAGATAGTTAGCTCTCTTTTACGCCCGTGGAGAAAGTACGACGTTTTATTTAAAACTTAATTGGCACGAGCAGTAGTTTTGCGTTGTAGGAGAGGGATTTATACTGAATGCCCTTGTATGTTTCAACTTTTAATTAGCACTCTTAAAAATGCGGAAAACGGAAAGTTAATTGCTGAGTTTTTTGGTTTTCAAACAAACACATAAACAAAAAAAACTAGGGGGGCGATGATGTACTGAAATACGAGTGTACAATAATCACCGGAGTTTTTCATGAGCAATTCGCATAAAGGTTGAAAAGTTTTAAGCAACACAATGTACAGGGCCTTAAACGAAGTCTGCCTTGGAGATAACACAACTACAGTCTCGAATTCTACTTGTAAAATAATCCTTTATTGGGATGAGTTATACAGATAGAAGAGTGATACTTAGTTTGTATAAAGAGAAACAGGCAGCTATAGAGCTGGGGCTGCAACATAGAGAAGTAAAAATTCAGAGTCAGACATGGATGCACACTGTCACCGCTACTTTTTAACCTATAAGCGTTCGAAATGTGTTGTATTAAAAAGAATAGAAGAACAGAGGACTCTGTACTAGTCAATAAGAAATAGGCGAAATAGGTTGGTAGGACGATTCCGTGATTTTTCATCCCCCGACATAATATCACCGGTCAAAATATCCCCGACAAAATATCCCCGGACAAAATATCCCCGTGACAAAATGTCCCCGTGACAACATATCTCCAGACTAAATATCCCTAGACAAAATATCCGCCCCGCCCTAAAAATCGCTATAAGAAATTTTTTCCATTATTTTATTCAACCTAACCTACCCTAACCCTGTCAAACTTGCGCCATGCTACCTTGCCGTACGTTCCCTTCCTTACCAACCACACCTCACATGATCAAACATAATACAATCCAACCCAAGTCAATCCAGCGCAACCTATGCTAACCTAACCTAACTTAACCTAACCCGGTTAAACTTGCGCCATGCCACCTTATCGTACGTTCCATTCCTAACAGTAGCCTAACGCGACCCAAAAAACGTTCCCCGTCCCTCATCGGCATATCCTCAGCGGATTTAGCCGATCGTTCATTTTTTTTCTTGTAATGTATTGTAAACTAGAAGGGGTAGAGGTAGGCCTAGATTAGATTACTGTTGACAAATAATTAAGGATGTGGGTTTTTCTGGTTTTGGGGAAATGCGAAGATTAGCTCAGGATAGGAGAGAGTGGAGATGCGTGTCCAACCAGTCTTACTACTTATTAGGACTGACGACTTTCTAATGATGATGATGATGATTAGAAAATTAATGAATTCCTACCTTCACTAACTCTTTTCTCTTTGAACCTGATATGTATAGTTTATCCAATATACAGTTGAGACATTCATAAATGGCATAGTATGAAATGAAACTGTCGCATTTATAATTTTTTTTATTTAACATATACTGAGTAGATTGGAGTGGCTGCTGCCAAAACGCCTACTTATACTCACGTCACACGATGTAGGGAATAACGTAAACAGAAAAGAGATGTCAGCTAGGAATTGCAGCGGACACACAAAAAAAAGAATAACATTACACCAACTGATATGTAACAGAAAGAGATGCAAACAAGCAGAATTTGAGCACTTTGCCGGCATCGGAGTTTAAAGAAAGTTCAACATTCTCAGGAATTTGATTCTGATCTTTTGCGTACCTAAGCAACTTCTAATTGCTGCACCATTTAAGATTATTCGAATATCTCTTTTCATTTTGTCTGTTCTACTCATGAAACATTTCCTAACTTAACATGAGCGTGTTCAAAATGCAGGAAATGACTACAATCCCAAGTGGAAGAAAGAAAGAAGATACGTCCATTCTCATTGACAATTTATTGAGAACCCCCAATAATATCCATTTGTTACTGCGATATTACCAATTACTTTCGTATATTCCCGACTTTCCTAGAAAAAGAATTCTATCCCTAGGGTTCCCAAGAAGGGTTTCAAGAGAATTCATGTTTAAACTATAGGTAGGTACCCAAATTTAGGAAAAATACTGCCCAGGCTTCATTTGGCTAATGCTAGGTTTGGTAAGGTTTGGTAGAACTGAAAAATTCAATGTTCGTGAAACTCGATTTAGTTTCAGTATGTTTTGCTCCATTATGATTCGGCAGTTGAAGGTCCAATTTTGTACTTATTTAAGTAACTCCTTTTTTTACCGTAGCTGAGATTGGAATAGCGATTATTATATTAATTTGTGGCAGTCTGTTTACCTAATCAAATACTTTTCTTCCTTGAACAATATCGTTTCCAATATCCAAGTAGAAAAAGAATAATAGTTTGCATCGTTTTAATAATTATTTGTCGGAACAATTTAATTTGTAATGATCGTTATTAGTCGTCTCGTAGTTTCAGACTTCAACCGTCAAGTTTTGTTTTGCTTTCGTAGTTTCTGACTGTTTAGATCTCGCTTGCCTGAGGTGTTATTACCTAGACTTCCGCTGAGCGTGGAATTCAGATCGCGGATGAACTGTTAATTCCCTTCAGGCTCAAGAATTCCTCCAAGTTTACTAAAGTGGTTTTTACAGCAGTTATGCCAACAAAAGGAAATCGAGGAAAGAACGAAGTGTACAGTTTTGCAGATTAGAAAAGAAAGAAGCTTAAAGTATAAAAGTTTAAGTACCAAAAGAACTTACTCGCGCCTGCTTGATAGGTTTATTGTGTATTCCATATTTCTTTTTTTAACACATCATCCACTTCTCTTACTAATGAAAATTTTCTGCTGTGCCCTACAGCGTCCTTTGGTTTTAATTTTGTTCAGTTGGGTTATCAATATACGACATTTATATACTGCATATACTATAAATAATAATTTCATTCTTGAAATACGTGCTCTATCCTATTTCGAGACTAATTATTGGTTCTCTGAATGATCGAAATATTTTACCGGGACTTTTAGCGGGTGTGTTACTAACCCGTGTGGCTAGCTGGGCTTCGAACTTGCAGGGGCGACTACTGAGCTACTCGAATCACCCAATGCCTACCCAAAAAAGGGCCAAAGATAAATCACTTCTAATTTGAAGAAGAAGTCAAGGACGCCCAGAATAAAGAAGTCATCTATGAAGAGAAACCAAAGTGAAAGAAAGAAGAAGTAGTATTTTTAGAAAAAGTGTCTGAACAGTTGGCAACACCTCTTTGAGTAGGGTTTGATTTGAACTAGTTTCTTTTCAGTATGCTGTGTATTTGATATGCACCACACCTAACTTCTATCCAGTCATCATCATAAGGTCGTCAGTCCAAAGACTAGTTGGACACGCACTACCACTCTTTCTTACCCTGAGCTAATTTTCGCATTTCCTTAAGACTAGAACATCCCACATCCGTAACTATTTGTGAACAGTAATCTAATATAGGTCTACCTCTACTTCTCCTAATTCCTGTTTCTGCCTCTAACATGTCTCTGCCTAAACCTTCATGCCTGAGAAGGTGTCTTACCAAACTATCTCGCCTATTTCTTATTGACCTCCATAGAGTCCTCTGTTTTCCTATTCTTTCCAAAACCTTTTCATTTCTAACCTTCTCTATCCAAGGTATCCTCATCATCCGCCTGTAACACCACATTTCGAACGCTTCTAACCTTTTCTTTTCACAATTTAACAATATCTCTCGACCTGCGCTATCCTCTGCTTTATATCTCTACTACTCCTTCTGTCCTGACCTATCTGACTGCCTTGATACCTAAAATAAGTCACTTCTTCTAAAATTTCGTCTCCTATCTTTATATTCGCTCTTTCCCTACCTTAACCCNAAAGAATTTGTAAGAAAATGAGAGGCAGATACAAGCCGAAGCCGGTCCTGGGCGTGAAAATGCGATAACAACTAAGCGGCTACATCCATAGAGAATGTAAACAGTGACGGTTTTGGAACCCCTAATAAAGTAAATAATACTTTACTCAAAATTATTAGGAAAAATTGTTGCTGTTTTCACTCCCTCGCCAGCAATCGAACCCTAATAAGGAAGGTACGTATCGTAAGTGTTGCTGCTATTACCTCCTTGTAGCTTAGGGGTACAGGACTGATGCAAATAACCAGGGGCCGGTGTTCGATGCTCGACAAGGGAGTGACAGAAACAACAATCTTTCCTAATTAATTTGAGGTTATCTGTAGTGGGTAAAGTTAATTCAAGAAATTAATTCACTAATTCATTCACTAGAAATTGTTGCAACAATAGTCATATGAACATCGGAAGCGCAATATCAACTTTAAGAAAAGTTAAGATCTTACTACAAAATTTAATATCCCATTTGAGTATGTATTTTTTGGTAGACGCAATATTATAATTGATCCTTTTGTATTTGTTCATGTACAATGACTGGTCTGAATAGTCAAAAGTGTAAGCTAAATTTTTTGAGCGTATATCTCGACTTTTTCGCATTTTCTATAAAGCACATGCATTTGGAAAGTTAGTCCTTGGTCGATTTCCTAAAAATTGAACCCAACCGGAAATTGCTAAATGTGAATTTTACAAATGTCGTTTTCTTTGAGGGTTGAAAGTTCTTGGAGACCTTCTCTACATCAGTGAAATGAACAAGTTTATTTTTTCTTGTGTCGATCGCTTAGTAATTTTTCGAGTTATTGACGACCGAACTTTTTTGCAAGTCTTAATCAACAAAGGTGCCGCTTAGTTGTTTATTGTCCGATCTTGAACGAGTTGGACCAGAAAAATCACAAATTTCTTTGAGTTTAAAAAACTTTTATCGATTTTTAAAAATATTTATTAGAACCGATTTTATAACGTTTTCTACGCGACCACCTCTTGTTAAACGTATAAAATGTTATAGCGTTCGTAATTTCTTTTTAATCTGGGGTTAATTATTACTGTTCGCAAATAGTTAAGGATGTAGTAATTCTAGTTTTAGGGAGATGCGAAGATTTGTCCAGAAGAAGTGGAGGTGATGATGAATCTGGGATAACTCACCGAGAAACGAACGAATATTGAATCAGCTCCCTGGGGTGCTAGGACGTTGTTTTTCTTTTAAGCAGCCGTTTTCAAGCGTACTTACAAGAATGTCGGAAATTTCAAACAACAACGCTGTAACATTTTATACGTCGTTTAAAAAGAGGTGGTCGAGCAGAAAACGTTATAACATCGATTCTAATAAATATTCTTAAAAATCGAAGAAAGCTTCTCAAACTAGAAGAAATTTATAATTTTGTGCGAAACATGAACGGTGGGATGATGAAGAGATACCCAGGTAGAAAGTGATCAATGAAATTAGCTTGCATTAAGGTAATTTTGTAAGTGTTAGCTTCAAACTAGCTAACTGACTAAGCATGGTACAAGGTTAGTTGGTAACGCTTTAGAACGCTAACAGTAAGCTTACGATTGTAGCTTATATAAACAATGACAATTTAGCTAACTATAAGATAACAAATAAATCTTATTTTAAGAATGTACAGATTAGGTATGTTAAGTAAAAAAAAGCGCTCGGTGAGAAAAAGAATTTATTTAATGTTTTAATGAGGTATTTTTGGCTACAGCAGTTTGCAATTTTGTTTTACACTTTTCGATTCTACAGGTTTATAAATTATTTTTTTTGATGTTTCTTCTTTCTTTTCATTTAATGCTCTAATCAGTTCCTTTCTTTGATTTTCTTGTAGTTTCTGCTTTTTTTGTTTTTATCGTTACGTTACTCATGATGATGGCACTGAATCGATGGTTCTTTTTTTATTTCTTACCGCGGCGGGGTTATGAATTCATTCAGTAAATAATTATAAATTTCATCATATTGTTCGTAACCTCAATGTTGATGTCTCGTCGGTCGTTTTTACAGCGAGTTTAATGTACAATATCTTAACTGATGTAAATAATCGATGTTATATAGAAAATGCACTCAATATTTTATATATTTTTTCAATGTTATTTTAACTGCTACATTTAAAGCCTCAAATGTTAAATATTTAACCACAATGTCGAAGAAAGTAATAAAGGTATAACACCCAGTTGAATGACCGCTGGGTTGTGCTGAGCAAGCAGATGGCGCTGTTATTAAAATTAAGCGGTAGTATATAAAATAGGTAGTAGAATAAAATTAATATACTTTTATTACTATTATAATTATTTCATTACATT
>NW_020442467.1:351318-354756 GCF_000699045.2 Agrilus planipennis
GTAGAAAAGGTTAGAAATGAAGAGGTATTGGAAAGAATAGGAGAACAGAGGACTCTATGGAAGTCAATAAAAAATAGGCGAGATAGGTTGGTAGGACACCTTCTCAGGCATGAAGGTCTAGTCAGAGACATATTAGAGGCAGAAACAGGAGTTAGGAGGGGTAGAGGTAGACCTAGATTAGATTACTCTTCGCAAATAGTTAAGGATGTGGGCTGTTCTAGTTTTAGGGAAATGCGAAGTTTGGCTCAGGATAGAAAAGAGTGGAGGTACGTGTCCAACCAGTCTTAGGACCTTATGATGATGATGTTGATGGTAACATGCCTACCACGTTGAGGTTAGCTACGCCGGGATTCGTTTCAGCAAGTAGATATCCATATATTTAAATGGACCTTGTTGGAGCATACGTAATCCTCAAATGTAGCATCGTACTACAGATGGGGTTTACTGCGCCATTTGTGGTATTTTCTTCTTCTTCGTCTAATCGTCTTTGAAGATATTGAACAAATGCTGAATATAAGCAAAATGCAAACAATACTCGAATCCCAGAGGAAGATCGGACAAAAATCCAAAAGATTATATAATCACACATATCCACCCCAAGATCCCATACTCCTATGGAAGGGTTTACATTACAAAAAACTAAAAGAACGATCACAGAACGAACTAATAAAGAACACCAAAGTAATGTTAAACTAAATTACATTACTCAATCGGCCTGAGCCGAAAGCCATATTGTAATTAAGACCATTAATAAAAATTTTTCATATTTCCCTAGAAAATATCGGAAATTATAATGAAGTATCAAAACGAACAACACTATTTGGTGTATTGTTCCACTGATTTACCGAAAAACCAAAGTACTGATAAATCTATAGCACAATTATTATTATAATATTTACAAAATTCATTTGCGGTGGGTTGTAAGCAAATATTTGAATTACAATAAAATACATGTATTTAAAGACACCCATCAGATGAGAGTATACAAGGTCAAGCGTGCCGAGTTGAGACATTCATAATTGGCAGTCTGTAATGAAACTGGCGCATTTATAATTTTTTTTATTTAACATATACTGAGTGGATTGGAGTNTCATCGGCATATCCTCAGCGGATTTAGCCGATCGTTCATTTTTTTTCTTGTAATGTATTGTAAACTAGAAGGGGTAGAGGTAGGCCTAGATTAGATTACTGTTGACAAATAATTAAGGATGTGGGTTTTTCTGGTTTTGGGGAAATGCGAAGATTAGCTCAGGATAGGAGAGAGTGGAGATGCGTGTCCAACCAGTCTTACTACTTATTAGGACTGACGACTTTCTAATGATGATGATGATGATTAGAAAATTAATGAATTCCTACCTTCACTAACTCTTTTCTCTTTGAACCTGATATGTATAGTTTATCCAATATACAGTTGAGACATTCATAATTGGCATAGTATGAAATGAAACTGTCGCATTTATAATTTTNAGATGCAAACAAGCAGAATTTGAGCACTTTGCCGGCATCGGAGTTTAAAGAAAGTTCAACATTCTCAGGAATTTGATTCTGATCTTTTGCGTACCTAAGCAACTTCTAATTGCTGCACCATTTAAGATTATTCGAATATCTCTTTTCATTTTGTCTGTTCTACTCATGAAACATTTCCTAACTTAACATGAGCGTGTTCAAAATGCAGGAAATGACTACAATCCCAAGTGGAAGAAAGAAAGAAGATACGTCCATTCTCATTGACAATTTATTGAGAACCCCCAATAATATCCATTTGTTACTGCGATATTACCAATTACTTTCGTATATTCCCGACTTTCCTAGAAAAAGAATTCTATCCCTAGGGTTCCCAAGAAGGGTTTCAAGAGAATTCATGTTTAAACTATAGGTAGGTACCCAAATTTAGGAAAAATACTGCCCAGGCTTCATTTGGCTAATGCTAGGTTTGGTAAGGTTTGGTAGAACTGAAAAATTCAATGTTCGTGAAACTCGATTTAGTTTCAGTATGTTTTGCTCCATTATGATTCGGCAGTTGAAGGTCCAATTTTGTACTTATTTAAGTAACTCCTTTTTTTACCGTAGCTGAGATTGGAATAGCGATTATTATATTAATTTGTGGCAGTCTGTTTACCTAATCAAATACTTTTCTTCCTTGAACAATATCGTTTCCAATATCCAAGTAGAAAAAGAATAATAGTTTGCATCGTTTTAATAATTATTTGTCGGAACAATTTAATTTGTAATGATCGTTATTAGTCGTCTCGTAGTTTCAGACTTCAACCGTCAAGTTTTGTTTTGCTTTCGTAGTTTCTGACTGTTTAGATCTCGCTTGCCTGAGGTGTTATTACCTAGACTTCCGCTGAGCGTGGAATTCAGATCGCGGATGAACTGTTAATTCCCTTCAGGCTCAAGAATTCCTCCAAGTTTACTAAAGTGGTTTTTACAGCAGTTATGCCAACAAAAGGAAATCGAGGAAAGAACGAAGTGTACAGTTTTGCAGATTAGAAAAGAAAGAAGCTTAAAGTATAAAAGTTTAAGTACCAAAAGAACTTACTCGCGCCTGCTTGATAGGTTTATTGTGTATTCCATATTTCTTTTTTTAACACATCATCCACTTCTCTTACTAATGAAAATTTTCTGCTGTGCCCTACAGCGTCCTTTGGTTTTAATTTTGTTCAGTTGGGTTATCAATATACGACATTTATATACTGCATATACTATAAATAATAATTTCATTCTTGAAATACGTGCTCTATCCTATTTCGAGACTAATTATTGGTTCTCTGAATGATCGAAATATTTTACCGGGACTTTTAGCGGGTGTGTTACTAACCCGTGTGGCTAGCTGGGCTTCGAACTTGCAGGGGCGACTACTGAGCTACTCGAATCACCCAATGCCTACCCAAAAAAGGGCCAAAGATAAATCACTTCTAATTTGAAGAAGAAGTCAAGGACGCCCAGAATAAAGAAGTCATCTNTCTCGCCTATTTCTTATTGACTTCCATAGAGTCCTCTGTTCTCCTATTTTTTCCAAAACCTTTTCATTTCTAACCTTCTCTATCCAAGGCATCCTCATCATCCGCCTGTAACACCACATTTCGAACGCTTCTAACCTTTTCTTTTCTGTCGCGCTCACCGTTCATGTTTCGTACCCATACAGCGCCACGGTCCAAACACAATTTAACAATATCTCTCGACCTGCGCTATCCTCTGCTTTATATCTCTACTACTCCTTCTGTCCTGACCTATCTGACTTCCTTGATACCTAAAATCAGTCACTTCTTCTAAAATTTCGTCTCCTGTCTTTATATTCGCCTTTCCCTACCTTAACCCTAACAGGATAAAATAATTCGAAGTGGTCTGTCGAAACTGCCAGACGCGGATCGCGATTTCGATCTTTTTGGATCTCATCAGCGCGTCGCAGACAGCTCCGACAGAACACAGACCAAC
>NW_020442467.1:355151-396918 GCF_000699045.2 Agrilus planipennis
TTCGAATTATTTTATTCGATTATGGTAACGTGCCTATCACGTTGAGGTTAGCTACGCCGGGATTCGTTTCAGCAAGTAGATATCCATATATTTAAATGGACCTTGTTGGAGCATACGTAATCCTCAAATGTAGCATCGTTTACCGCGCCATTTGTGGTATTTTCTTCTTCTTCGTCTAATCGTCTTTGAAGATATTGAACAAATGCTGAATATAAGCAAAATGCAAACAATACTCGAATCCCAGAGGAAGATCGGACAAAAATCCAAAAGATTATATAATCACACATATCCACCCCAAGATCCCATACTCCTATGGAAGGGTTTACATTACAAAAAACTAAAAGAACGATCACAGAACGAACTAATAAAGAACACCAAAGTAATGTTAAACTAAATTACATTACTCAATCGGCCTGAGCCGAAAGCCATATTGTAATTAAGACCATTAATAAAAATTTTTCATATTTCCCTAGAAAATATCGGAAATTATAATGAAGTATCAAAACGAACAACACTATTTGGTGTATTGTTCCACTGATTTACCGAAAAACCAAAGTACTGATAAATCTATAGCACAATTATTATTATAATATTTACAAAATTCATTTGCGGTGGGTTGTAAGCAAATATTTGAATTACAATAAAATACATGTATTTAAAGACACCTATCAGATGAGAGTATACAAGGTCAAGCGTGCCGTGAAGAAGTAAACTGCGAATATCGCGAAACGTCGGCACAAAATAAAATTCACACGACTGATATCTGAAGCATAATACACCTAATCGTTGTGAATGTTTGTAGTAATTAATTAAATTCATATTTAGCAAAGAAGTATGTAAATTACAGTTTGTCTTTAATCTCTATTTTTTGGAATAAATTCTTATAAGTACTCTTCTGCCGACGTCTTAATCACAGGGAAGCTTGTCATGTAGCTTCGGCGGTAGTTTGACTTATATGAAACTCTGTTCCACATCATTATGTCAACACTACGTTTCTGATTCAAATACGTACATTATAATATCCACTCATTAGTTTCAAATCCTTACAAGTATTTCTATACTATATTGTCACGCTCGATTTAGAAACGGTGTCTTCACCATTTATGTTACGTCGGTAATTTGCTAATTATTTATTTTAATTACCTGATCTTAGTGCAATTTAATTATTTTAGCGTGACTGAGGGTAAGGTATTAAAATGATAAGATAAGTAAGTTTGAAAACAATAACAACTTTATTATATAAAATAATTTAGTGAAAAACAAAAAAAAACATTTATAAAAAGGATCTTCCTCTCAATGTAGATTAATACACAAAAAACTAGTTAAGTGGTCTACTTACATTGATAGGAGCGTCGCAATCATCATCGCCCAGGGGTAGTGTCACCAATACTCAGAGTTTGCCACCTGTTACTCTTTTAAGGGTGGACTTTATCCCTTCGCGCTCCGGAATCGACTGATCGCGATCAGACTATCGATCCCCGTTCACGCGTTAAACTTTTTGATGAACCAGTGATTATTTGTACATAGTTCAACATGGGTCATTCACTGGTTCTAGAAGTTTCTCTGGTTTAGCTGATATAACGAAAAAAGTCCTTTTTGACGACTTCGCGAAGTTCAATAAATTTCCCAATGACCAGAGCTATCGAACTGGCGTCAAATTCTGTTTGTAAATAGATAATTCTTTTCACTTACTGCTTAGTTGCTGCGGAATGCCAAATACGCTTATTTTACGAGTAAATGAACTCGATATCCGTTTTATGAATTTGAAAAGAACAGCAACGTTAAAATTATGAAATATTTAATCAATTTTGAAATATGTTTTGAAGTCTAAAATGGTGTTTTGAATTTCCTTAAAACTTCACTGCGTGACAATATTTCTGTTATTAAAAATCATTATGTATTTTATTGTTCGTTTTCTTTATTTTGTTTATAATAATAAAAGAAGTATACAATTCCTGCGGCGTATCAGATAAATTGAATATAATTTAATATTTTCTAGCGTTATACATTTAATATTTATCGTGCTGTAAAGTTATTATATTTGCTCTACTCTAATGTGTACTTGTACAGTAAACAATGCCAACAATAGTACACTGTGGTGCTTTCGTTCTACTTTATTGAGCTTTGCTTCTAGTGTACAGTGGCCTTTTATGAGAGTATAGCCTGGGGTTAATCTGTTTTCATGAATTCGGATCGGCTACTACCATGAAAATGCCCCAACTTGTTACCCCTCGCTGCGTTTCATTGTTATGTATTTCTACTCCTTTACATTGTCAATAATTCGTACATTTTAGTGCGTCTCTAATAGTATTATAAGGGAAACTGTGAACTTGCCAATACGTAACTCGGGCAAAAGAAGCCAATTAAACTGCTAAAAGATACGAGGTGTGTTCAAGAAGTATCGCGAATTTTGAATTTTCGCGGGTTACGTAAATTCGATTTTCGATTTTTTTTGTGGCATTGCATTGGTACTCATGTGTTTCATTTATAGCGACAAGTTCGGTAATCAGAGGCGAATTAAGTGTCGAGAGCGCTATAGATCAGCACCTCTTCCTTATTTTTTTAGGTTAAAAAACTTCCGCGCGCGCCCCTTTTTAACCTTGCGCCGCTAGGCATATGCCTACTTTGCCTTATGGATAATCCGCCACTGTCGGTCATGTTGAATGTTCAGTTAATTTTTGACAGCTGCTTTTCTTGCACGTGTTTTGGTTCCTTTTCGATTTTTGCCTATTCCAAGAAATCGATCTAAGACTCTGTGTCAGATTTTGTGTGAAAAACAAAATTAAGTGTGCGGGCACATTCCAAATGATGACTGAGGCATATGGTGAAGCTACTTTGGATAGAAGCAACGTTTATCGGTGGTACAAAACGTTCTCAGAAGGTCAAGTAGTTCACATCTTCAATGAGCGTGCCGGATGCCCGAGCACGTCGTACCGAGCGGCATGGCCTAGAGGTCTAGACCATTGCTTAGCATTCGGGAGGACGCCGGTTCGATTCCGGGTCCGTCTGCCAAGTTTTTCTGTGGTTTCCTTGGATCACATAGGCAAATGCTGAGGCAGTAATATTCCACAGATAATCTTTCATTTTCCTCTGTCTTCATTTCGTCCGTCTCATCTTTCTCACCCGAACCACCACCCACCCATTTCCACGATTCCTGAAAGTAGGCTGAAGAGGGCCTTCCGCCCTACCTTCCGGCATAGCCCGGAGGGACTGCCCGCCCACCAGCATTACTGGCTGGTGGGAATGAAACACCCAAAAGAAAAAAAAAAAAACGAGCACGTCAACAACAGACGAAAACATTGATGAAGTGAAGAATATAGTATTGACTAATCGTCCAGTCACCGTTAGAGAAGTTGCTGAGGTCCGAAACATATCAATTGGCTCCTGCCATTCTATTTTTACCAATGATAAGGGTATGAGGCGGGTCGCTGCAAAATTCGTACCAAAATTGCTCACTTTAATATTGGACGACCCAAATTTTCTCCAGAGGGTTATAATTGATGACGAATCATTGAAAAAAGTGAACAAAGACCCTGTAAATTTTACTAAACCATAAATGTAAATAAATATTGTTTGTTTTTATTGATTGCTTATGGCTTATGTGTAACTTGTGTGTACTTCATATAAATGTATAATATGTATCTAAATATGCGAGAAACTAATAAATGTCCAAAAATGCAATATTCAATTATGTAAATAGGCAGGAGCAGATACAATTTAATTAAAAGTATTGCCTAACAGAAGATACAGGGGTGATGCTTTAATGTACCCAAAATATATTAAATTTTGTACTTTTAAAACGTAAAAGTGCTAAATTGTAGAGTTAATTAAATTGACCTGCTGAAAAACAACATGATTTAATTTAGATTTACTTTATTTTATATTATATGAAATTCTTTAAGAAATGTTTTTTAGTAGTGATCAAAATTTAATATTAATGTGAAAATTCACTTAACTACCTTAAATTAATGAGAAAAAATTGTTACTGCTGCCAGACCCTCGCTAGGAATAGAGCATTGGTGCGTAAATTCCCGGGTTTGATTTTGATTTAAGGTAATTTGTAATTTCTTCGCTTCGCAAAGTGGCACCCAAGTTTAATTGTTGTGGGAACCGGATTCTCCTTATAGGCTCCTAATGAAACCTAAACAGCAATTTTTAATTAATTAAGCGTTTAATTATACTTTTAATCAACAAGCTTTTCATTGACCAAAACAAGACTGTTTGTCATTAAAAAAAACCATTGCGAAGAAAATAGAAAACAATTATTGAACTAAAAGCCAACAACGGAAAAAAACAATTGTGTTCGTTGTTAGAATTCGTTCATTTGATGTATGGGTTCAAACAAATTGAAAATAAAAAAATTATAACACGGATCAATAGTAAAAACACGGCTATTCTTGATTCGCGACCTGGCACTGTTCTTCTACGTTTATTATTCATCGTGCAAATATATTTGCAGTGCCCTGTACGAATGCGAGTGTGACAATCAGCCACCCGGTGATTCGGTAATCCACAATAAAACCAAGCGCATTTCAATTCGAGCGAGGCGTACTTTAATTTTCGCGAGGGATGTAAAGCGTTTAGCATGTACCCCATTTCTCTGTAAAGAACTCCGTAAGCCGTTTCTCTCTCGACTAATATTGAATTCGTTCTTAACTGGGTTACACTTGATGGTTTCTTTGGTGATTACTACCTACGTGTACGAACTAAACTTGAAACTCTAATGAAAGAAAATCGAAACAGCTAAAAATGTTAACGTTTGTTTGCTGTAGGTAATATATATATATATACATAACAGCTGATACATGGATATTATCAAACAAAAACCGTTGTACGTAATTAGTCACAAAATGCTCGAAATGACACATACACAAAAAATTAAGGTAAATGAAGGCACATGAAAAGGAAGTAGAATGAGGCATCTTACACCACTCAGTTATATGTGTTACTGGAAATGTATGAAATCTAGGAATTGTATAGAATTCCTAGGAAATGTCTACAATTTTGTAGCTATTTAGGAAATCTATAAAATATTGTTTCAAAGATTTTTTGATAGACACATATCCTGCGAAATGTATATGTTAGGCCCGAAGACCGAAAACGCTCAGTGGCCGAAAAAAACAGCCACATCGCGTTCTGGATGCCTTCGAACGCACAGAACGCGTTTTGACTGTTTTTAAACACTCGCAACGCGTTCTGGTAACTGTTAAACAGCCGGAACGCGTTTTGTCATTTGTTGAACGCTCACAACGCGTTCTTAATGGTTGACTGGTATTATTTGCCGCTTTCTACCTGCGTACAATGAGATTTATATTGTAAGTACTTATAAAACAAATGAATTTCAATCCATTTTTCGGTTTTTAGGAAACAACTCAATTATTGACAACTATAATTGGATACCAAAGATGGGTTCGATTTTTTCGCCGAATCATTTCAACAATATTGTTGTTTGTTGCGGGTGTGTTGCTGGCCTAGATTGTTTCCTAAGGAACACTTAAACCCTCTTCGATAAAAATTAATTTACCGAAGCCGATATTTTAGGAAATAGCGGTCGAATATTTTCTATCGGTGGTTTTTCTTAGAATGATAGAACGAGCAATAATAACCAATGTGAATTTTCAACTTTTAATAACACCATACACTAAAACTAACACCAAAAAATACTTAAAGATAACTACAACGAATGAACTAAAAAGATGATTGATACTTGAACTAAATGCTTGAACGTAATGAACTTATTACATAGAAAAGATGCTTAAATAGAACAACAAATATAGGGGGTGGAGGTATGTTAGTGGGGTGTTTTTGACCTTAAGCTATGGTTAGTGCCTACGTGACTACAATCACAAAATTGTTTATGGATGGGAAGATCATCGACCCATCTGATGACCAGCGCGAAGGGACGATACCTGCCTAGGAAAAACCTACATAATGTGATAATAAAGTTCTTTTGTTGCAGGCACGTATTTATAAGTTTAAACTGCGAATAACAAAATTGTTTTTTCAATATTCAAACGATGCATCATGAATTGCGCTCCAACAAATATTAAATTTCTTATAATTGTTTTTCAGTTCTAGGAAGAATGTTACACTGAACACTTAGTAGTTTGAGTATATAATAACTAACTTGACTTCATGAAGAATCAGTACAGTTCTCGTCAGTCTAGTGAGAAAATTAGTCTGTCATTGACTAAACAACTTACTAAAGTCGTTTGAAAAGTTACACTTTCATTAAAATGTCTGATAAATCAGCGAAAGAAATTTTTTATGATAAAGTAAAACCAATTAATGATAGTTGTGACGATAGATCTATGTTGCTGTCTGAGGAAAGGTACGAATTGCTTGTACGAGAAATTGAGCATGCTCAAAATGCGCGCAAAAATCAGGAGTCTCGACAATATAAGTGTTCTGTGTAACTTTCTTCCTAGAACTGAAAAACAATTATAAGAAATTTAAAATTGTTGAAATGATTCGGCGAGAAAAACCGAACCCATATTTGGTATCCAATTATAGTTGTCAATAATTGAATTGTTTCCTAAAAACTGAAAAATGGATTGAAATTCATTTGTTTTATAAGTACAAAATAAATCTCATTGTACGCAAGTAGAAAGCGGCAAATAATACAAGTCGAACATTAAGAACGTGTTGTGAGTGTTCAACAATTGACAAAACTCGTTGCGGCTGTTTAACAGTTACCAGAACGCGTTGCGAGTGGTTAAAAACAGCCAAAACGCGTTCTGTGCGTTCGAAGGCAGCCAAAACGCGATGTGGCGGTTTTTTCCGGTCACTGAGCGTTTTCGGTCTTCGGGCCTAACATATACATTTCCTAGGAATTCTATGAAATTCCGATATTGTGCTAGGAAACTAATGCTCGGTGAATAAAATGAATAAAACACGTTAGTAAACTGAGAATCAGTGTCATCTGTGTTTACGCGGTTCATGTTATTGTTTAGTTAGGATAGGTTTGGAGATGTATATGCATTAGTGACGTTATTATATGACTCTGACAGATTGGAGATTCCTTAATGGCCCTGCCCGGGCTGAAATGTTGGAATAATGTCTTGCAAAATTATACTTCATTATGATCTCCGCGCCCAACATATATATATATATATGAAAATGATCAGCATTATCACCTCTACAACCTACTAAAAATTCAAGGTCATCGTGTTTGTTGGAACAAAGATAACCTTGTTACATGATTCTAACAACTAACATATCAGCCCGCCTCCGGCGAGCTGGGCCATTAAAAGAACTCCAGTCCGTCATAAAACCAAACAATGACGTCAGCAATGCATGTAGGCACATCTCCAAACACCCTGCCGTATTATTGCCTATTTGGTATTACCTGTAATACATTTCCGATTGCTATTTAGAAAATGTATAGATTTCCTAGTAATTGTGTCTAATATTATTTATTTCACACATTTTCGGGCGAGTTTTGGAATTATATACATTACCTACGAATCGCATACAATGACAGATTTCATACATTTCCGGTAACATATACATAAACATGAGGGTAGTGGCCCTACCGAAATCCCCAATTGCTCCGGCAATGGTGACGATGACGCATATTCGCGTGATACAGTCAGAGTATTCTCATTGCACCGTCCATATGTTTCCACCATCTTCTCATATTCTGCATATAATTACAATGGTTTTTACTTGATATTTCTACATTCAACTTATTTTTGTATTTTGTGGTACTACTTTGCCAATCGAAGGCTAACGAGTGCAGATTATTACTGATCATTACGAATCCCGGCGTAGCTCACCTCAACGTGATAGGCATGTTACCATAATCGAACAAAATAATTCGAAGTTCTGACCACGGGATTCGTTTCAGCAAGTAGATATCCATATTTTTAAATGGACCTTGTTGGAGCATACGTAATCCTCAAATGTTGCATCGTACTACAGATGGCGTTTACTGCGCCATTTTTGGTATTTTCTAAAACGCGCTGTTAAGACAGCAGGTAAAGGTTGGTCTGTGTTTTGTCGGAGCTGCCTGCGACGCGCTGATGAGATCCAAAAAGATCGAAATCGCGATCCGCGTCTGGCAGTTTCGACGGAACACGGACCACTTCGAATTATTATGCACAATTAAGTTTTGGGTAGGAATTAATCAGAAACAGCTACTGAACAACAGGTAGGCTGTAGGGTAGGGTAGCGCAGTGATTCTGGTGGTAAGGATTTCTGTAGTGCCTAAACCAATAACCGTAATGTTAATAGATTTCTCCAGAATTATAAACGTGCAGAAACATTGCCGAATAGATTCCATTCGTATATACATTCTCTACAAATAGCACATCTACATTTTCTAAACAATATCAGAAAATATGTCAAACACAATATATATTATCTAATCGGTTTTTGAAGACAAGAAATAGCAACAGAGGGAAGATGCCACACACAGCCACCACGTGGATCTGCTTGTCTGGAAATGCGAGACCGAACAAAAATAGCTTTCATATTCAGTATCAAAAATATAAGCACTACGTTATTTGAAAATCTCGTTAAAGCAAGAACAGTTTTACAAAATGACTTTCATATTTTCAATGTTACGTAAGGGTAATTTTAAAGAATATCATAAATATTTGAAACATACAATTGCGGACTGGTATGGTACGATTCTTACTTCCAACACTGACAACACGTATAAATTTAATGCTAGTACTATTCTACCCCGGGCCTTTATCAGGTAAAAATTTTGATATTACTATTCTGCCCCAATTTGTATGTTATTTGTTAGAAAACTATATACCAGATGATTCCAAATTTCCACTAATATTATGGGCTACTAATTCTGCTTCCAATGAATTAACTAAGAACTAATGATTGTGAATCGTTTCATTCAAGGTACCTACGTTGTCTTTTTATCAGGAACACCCAAATCTAAATTTATTTTTAGAAGTTTTAAATAACGGTATATTCCCAACGAAATAGTTTACACATAATAATCATTGTTTTTAGAATCATGTGCAGATGAATTTAAATTTAAAAAAATTGAAGCCATTTTAGTGTTCATTTTACTTATCACTGAATCTGT
This sequence comes from Agrilus planipennis, assembly GCF_000699045.2. NCBI lineage: Eukaryota > Metazoa > Arthropoda > Insecta > Coleoptera > Buprestidae > Agrilus > Agrilus planipennis. The sequence continues at coordinate 364,204 of NW_020442467.1, forward strand.
TTGAAGTTTGTTGAGTGTTTATTTTATAAAGCAAACCATATAACTGAACATAAAGCTAAACTATGTTATGTATTTCTTCGTGGCGGAATTGGAGTATACTTTTGACTTCAGAGCGGAATCGGATTATATTCTTGACCGTAGAATGGAATAGGACTGTATTGTCCTTCTCAGATCAAAACTTAGGTAGGACCAGTTTAACATACCGCATCAACACTGGAACAGCAAGACCCATCAAACAACCACCTAGAAGAGTTCCTTGGGCGAAGCAAGAGGAATTCAATAACCTTATAAAAGACATACATAAATAAGGGGAGATACAACTCATCTCAATGTTCCTGGGCTTCCCCTATACTTCTGGTACGTAAGAAAGAGACTTTGTGTAGAAGTTGAATAACGTAACGCTGAAGGACAACTACCCATTACCCCGAATCGACGACACGCTAGACAGTCTAGCTGGAGATTAATGGTTCTATACTCTGGAAAATGAATATGCATCCGCAGGGTATAGAGAAAGCTACCTTTACAGCGAAAAATGGTCAATGGCAGTTCAATGTGAAGACCATTCCCGGTGACTTACTCCGGTAAGCGATACAATTTGGTAGTCATGGATTACTGTAACAAGTGACCTGAATCTGATACGATAGTGAACCAGGAAGTACACACTGTTCCTAAAAAGCTTGTGAATGACTGGATTTGCCGATATGAAGTACCACTGGAATTGCATTCCAATCAAGGCAAGAACATCGAATCGCCAAACTAATGGGCATCACTAAAATTAGGACTACGCCCTTTTATCCACAGTCTGAATAATTTAACGCTACTCTGGAGACCAATCTAAGAAGCGTCGTCAACGAGCGCCAAACTGAGTGGAACCGACACATACCACTATTCCTCCTGGCTTATATATCCGCCATCCATGAGACAACGGGAAGAACACCAGCCAGCATTTTATTCGGGAAAGAACTCAGATTGCCATCGGACACAATGTTTGGTCGTCCTGAATCCTGACGACTCGCCAATTCGGTTGGGTGTAATGAAGATGACAAAGTATGTCTATATAATCCATCAAGGCGGAAGCGACGTTACCCAAAACTACAACATGTTTGAAGGGTCCATAAACCATTACTCGTCGTATCAACTTTATTTATCGGATTCATAAGAGACCTCGGACAAATATGAAGATCATCTATCTTGATCAGTTCACTCCCTACAGAGAGCCATGACATTTATGTGACTACAAACCCTTAAATAAAATAAATCTAGATTATACAAGAACAAAAAGTCCAAATGGTGTCACATGTCAGAAACTAGATTTTGACCTTTTTGGGTTTCGTCAGCATGTCGCAGACAATTCTGGCAGAATATAGACTAACTTTACTTGCTACCTTTTGACAGCATAATGAACGTCATCTATAGAATGCTACATTTTGTGGGATTTATAAATGTTTGACAAGGTTCGTATGTATATCAACTTGTGAAACCACCCCTACATGGTAGACACGTAACCAAGGAGAATTAAAAGTTCAAACAGTGCTCAGTTACGTAAAAATATCATCATCCATCTTTATATACATACAGTGGAGTGTACTTTTGATACCCTATGAACGAAAATTCATAATGTGTAATGATGACAAAGAAATGTGTACCCAATGTCCATGTTTTGCTTTACTTTTAGGTACTACTTGAGAGAAATAGCTTTGCCTCTGGAATGTTTACGCCCACCGGTGCACAATGGACATAGCTGATATTGTAGTGTGGAGACAGTCACTTTGGTTCTTATGATTTTGTAAAACCATGACGATGTATACAAACTCGCCCCCTTCGATCAGAAAGCAACTTCAAGGTATACTTGATTTACTTTATCTAGCGATGTTCCCCTTTCAATGTCTTGGATGCGTGCTGGTAAAATCGTAGGTAGGGAGAAAAAAGTTCATTATATTCTCGACTCTTGTTCATTAAACAGTTTTTCATACAGTACCTGCCAAAAGTTTTGCTCAATCATGAATAGTAGTGCAAGTCGAAAACAAGCGTTAAAGCCTTTAATATGTCTTCAAATATACATAAATAAACATTTCGTTGATATTTTCAGTAGTAAATGGTATCAATAACAGCAATGCAATTGTAGTGGATAAAATGGTCAATTTTTCCGTGCAGTACTGTACGGATTATACGCTTCTCACCGGTTAAGAGTTTAGCCGAGAGTTGTCTCCTTCCTTTTCTGGCCTAGTGTTGTTCTTTTCTACTTTGCGCCGGTCAAATTGAAGGTCACATCGCTACAGAAAATAAACGAAGTATAGGAGATAGGTAAAATCTTTTCAAAAGTTACTTAAAAAGTAAAATGCAAAATATCTGTTGTTTTATTTAAAGTGCATTTTTTCGTGTAAACATTACCGATAAAAATAAGATACCTAGTTGTAGAACACTGGCCCAATATGAGTTGCAAGTAGCACATCTTTCCTTACTTTTTCTTTGTATCTTTTACGTCGTTCTCTCGAAATCTCAAGGGCCAAGCATTTGCAGTCGTACGTACGCATATTTAAGAGAAAAAAAAACCGGAAGAAGATTACCAATGACAGCAGATCTTAATAAAGTAGTGAAATAATATAACATTATATTGTTACTCCCGCCTGTTTAATTTGAGAAAATGTCAATTATAGTTGATAGTTAAAGTAGTAGATAGAGACAAGAAGCTTGAAAATGTTCACAGTAACTGCAATCCGTGTCTTCCAAACAGCAGTAATTGCCCTCTTCACTTTTGACTAATATCACGTTGTAGAAACGTAAGTATATTGAATATAACAAACAGGCAAATGCTAGAAGTGAAACGGAATTAGAGCAATTAGCCAAGATGTGAAGTGGAACCCCTTAATTAGTGTCTACAGTGTCACAATGGAAATTTAGCAGTTGTGCCGTATACCTACATGTATTAAATTTCTCGGTTGGCAGCCGCATTATCGTTGTTTTCTGGAAGTTCAGGCAGGTATGTAGGTGAGTCTCATATTATTCTCGCTGTCAGCAGCTTCTTTCCATCGTATTATTCAAATATCAAGTCATGAAATGTTTTCATAAATTCATGTTTTCTATGTCACATAGTATTAGCATCCGTATTCGTATAAAGAAGTTTATACCTAACCGGCACTCTTCTCTTCTCTTTTTGTTATATCTAAAGATCACAATTTGAGACACAATTTAAAGCAGAAGAAACTCACAAATTGAAAAACTGCAGGGAAAACAACAACAAACAAGAAACGGACAGGGTGATCGAAGTACTACCCCCTATATAGTAATTATGCTTTTCTAAATAATCACCATGAGGTCTTTAACCCAAAGATTGGTTGAACACAGCCTTAATTCTATGTATCTTCGCATTCTTTATATGACACATCAAATGTCAAACGCTTCTAAGTTTTTCTTTTCAGCAGCGTCGACTCTCTACGTTTCACATCCATATAGGCTTCTGTTCCAAGCATACACTTTAAATTATCTTTTTTGAATTTCCAAATTAACCGATCGTGAACAAAAAAAGAAAATTGCGCTGAAAATACATAACAAATAATAGCATACGGTCGGGTCGCTTTTAACAGTTGGTACTCTCGACATCTTTTGAAAACAGCTCCTTCTGCTCCTTAAAGTAATAAATTCGTCAAGAAATCTCCGAGACTTTTAAAATGGTTTGGAATAAATTATATAGTGATGAAAACTACAAACTACCTACATTTTGGAAGGAACTGAGTGAACCCGTAAAACCCTTAACTCGTTAAACTATTACAAAGGATGAGTATCTATAAGGCGGGTTCTTAGCTCTGATATGCCTGATAAAATAAATATTTTTTATCAATGGAATAATAATGCATTTAATATTTGAAGGTTTACACAATATTTCTGCCCTTCCGACAGATTTTATGTATCTTTGGATACGCGTTCTGACACGGAAACGAAGAAATAAATCAACACAAAAACGGTAAACTGTAGATATAATTAACAATAAATAAAATGAAGATTAAAAGATGAAGATAAAATTGAAATTTGAACGTATAGATAGAGCATTGTAGTCGAAAAAATATAATCTTGATTAAAGCTGTTTTAGTTTTGGAAATTAGATTGCTGAAAGATAATTAAGGTGGAGGAAAAGGTTGATAGATTAAGGTAGGAAACCTATAGGAAGATACTCATCATTATATGACGACACGAACCTCCACACTTTCCTATCCAAAGCTAATCTTCGCATTACCTTAAAACTATAAAAACCCACATCCTTAACTATTTACGAACAATAATCTAATCCACGTCTACCTCTACTCCTCCTAACTCCCGTTTCTGTCTTTAATATGTCTCTCGACTAGACCTTCTTGTCTGAGAAGGTGTCCTACCAACCTATCTCGCCTATTTTTTATTGACTTCCAGAGAGTCCTCTGTTCTCCTATTCTTTCTAATACCCCTTCATTTCTAACCTTCTCAATCTACGGTATCCTCCTTTTTCGCCACTAACACCACATTTCGAACGATCTATCTTTTTCCGCGCCGCGCTCCAAACATACACCTTCAACAATCTTTTTTTGAATTTCTAAATTAACCGTTCGCAAGCACATGAAGGCGGCTCGACCCTGCGCTATCCTCTACTTTAAATCCCTACTACTCCTTCCATCCTGACTTATTTTACCTCGTAGATACCTAAAATCAGCCACTTCTTCTAATCTATCGTATTCTAACTTTATATTCACTCTTCCCCTACTTTTTATTTCCTTGCATACCATTATTGTTGTATTACTTTTATTTATTTTCATATAATACTTTTGTGTCAATACCGCATCCTTTTTATTTAAAGCTATCTTTAACTCCTTGCTAGATGCTAATACTCCTACATTATCTGCAAATCTAAGCATACTAATCTTTGGCCTCTGTATATCTATGCCTACAGTTGTACTGTCTTTAATGATGTTGATCCCGTCTTCGATATATAGGTTAAAAGGTAGCGGTGACAGTGTACATCCTTGTCTGACCGATATTTAACACCTCTATCATTAATTAGTTAACAATTCACCACTATATAAACACTCTGTGACTTCTTCGCTTTAGCTATGTCACCTCGAACTCGCTCTCGTACTAACTACGCTCGGTCTCGCGACAACTATTTATAGAGGCTGGCCGTGTTGCAGAATGTTCCAATATATGCCTTCCAGAAACCTGGTCCTCCTTGCCACTATGAATATGAACATTCCTTTTTTTGTAGAATCAGTGGCGTTTCTATTTAAGCTTGTGCGACAACATATTTTAGTGGTATTACCGACAATGGTAATATGTAGTATGTCTCGAAAGCCTTTATGTACGGCATGGGTCAAACATTGCTGCCAATCTTAAGCAAATGGTACTTCTTGCAATTGAACCCGGCATAACAAGATTTAAAAGTTATCAAACAGTTACTTTTTTGGTAGATTAGGTAGGTTTCAGTTGGGGTTGAATTACGTTGTGTTAGTTTCTTTTTCAAATTTTCATTTAGCTGAAATACGTTGTATGCCAATATTTCAAGTCCCGATATCCGATTAAATGTTTACATGAAGCGACATTTAGAGGTATCCGAATAAATAAACTTACGATTGCATATGATGCCTGCCCTGGTCCAAACTTTTCTGCAGTTTGTTTGAAACATTTAGGCAAGTACTAGGGCTGTAATATTCTTTTGACGTGACAACGTCTTAGCCTCGTTGCACATTACACGTTTTCGCCCGCACGATCAAAAGTCGTACGAGTTTGTATCGTGGTGTAGTTACTTTCTCACTGTACGATTTTAAACGTAGGTACCGCACGATTTGTAANGAGGCGTTCCATTTAAGGCTTGAAGTGCAAGCGAGAGCGCGGAACGAGCGACAAAGAGGCACAATCGGCCTCCGCGTTCGGCAGCGTTCGACATCAGTCTCTCTCCTACTTGAGTGAGCGATACGTCCGCGTGGACAGCTGCCATACAATAATACATTTCCATTTACCTCCTTCTCTATATCCATACAAAATATCTATCAAACAAATAAAATTAAAATTTTCTTTTGAAAAATGAAACCATTCCATCAGTATTTTCTTATGACGTTGTCACGTTCAACTATCGTCAGTAAACCGACTTTACAGACAACCGATTTTTTCTCTTTCTTTTTTCTTTTGTCCTTATTTCGCCCATCTCATCTCTCTAGTCTCCTGCATAATTAGGAGGGACTGCCCGCTCACCATCATTAGTAGCTAGAGGAAATAAAACACCCAAAAGTATTTTTTCTTTTCCTTGGTTCTAAGCCATCTCGTTACTAACAAGGCTATAACCTCTGGTAAAATTTATGTGAATATTCCATATTTACATTTCCAAGCAATTAGCAAATGCTTTAAAATTACACTTATACATTCGTATAATATGGGCAGCAATTAAATCGTGAAAGGACTTCAGAAATCTGATCTCAACTTGAGTTGAAATGGTCATTAGTGTGCCCTTTAACGACATATGTCGTAGCAGTTTTTGTTACAATTCCCTTCGAAATAAGTTGCGCTTAATAATAAGCAATTAAGCAGCAAATTTTTCTCGCTGCAATACTCAAGTAAATTAGATGTTAATTGCGAGAACCGTACAATAAACTAGACCATTGTAGGTTAAGAGGGAAAAAGCTGTAAAATTCGTCCTTGCTGAAAATTTACAGCCGTGGCCTGTAATTGATGTGGGGATATTTGTAAAGGAGAAAAGTCTCTCTGCTTCTTGGCTAGGGATAAATTTGTGACTACCGAGCCTTCATTTTGCTCATTAAAGTTGAAATGGTTTTACTCTTGGGTTAATTTCGTGTAACAACTACAACAAGTTCGCCATCCAAATCTACCAGATGTGAGTCGAGCTATTGCAATTTCGCAAACTTTATTAGCCAGACAGTTTATTTACTATCATTTCGTTGAGTGTAGATACTATGAAATTAAGACATTAAAGGATAATGTTGGTGCATTTATTTTATTATTGTTTCGTCAAGTTTGCATTAATACAATACAGAATTAAATTTTTTATGTATGGAACCACATAAATTCAGTCAAAACAATTTTATGTAGCATGGTTATGGGCGAAATTGAAAGACCAAGACCATCTCGATACTAGTAAGAGTAAGACCAAGACCTAACGGATAAGACCTAGCCAAAAATTTAGACAGAATATGCAAGACCAAATACGCAAGACTAAACGAAAAATTATTATTTCCGATGAATTTATGAGTTAAATTAAGTTAATATAGCCAATTTGTCTGCAAACACCACTCTACGGAAAAAATTATGCTATTGGGCCTCAAAACATGGCGCCGATTAGGGAAAATTTAACGTAGTTCCTATAGTGTACCGTGCAATTTCCAAGTTTTTAAATACGATAAAATGATAAGTATTGACACAATATGTGATTGGGCTGACACAAAGCTTCGGAAAGGAAATTTCGTTGAAGGTGAGCGTGTTTTTAATGCCAATCACATTATAAAATTCGGAAATAACAAATTCGGAAGCTAGCCTTCAAATTCCGTCAAGTTTACTGCTTACTTTTTACAAACTTCGGATTTAAAAGTGATTCACGTTATATAATTGGTGAGGTGATTCTGGGTGATTTAAACAATATCATATCAATGACTTGCACGTGCAAAGCCGATTTAAGAGAACGTTGCAAACACGTTATTGCAACTTTGTTGTATTGCAGCAGGTAGGTTCTTAACCTCAAAATACTTGTATCGTATCATCGTATCGAATTGTGTTAAATCAATTACACAGGAATAAATAATTTCTCACTTTATTATAATTCTAGTTTTGAATATTAAGGTTATGGCTGATGGTAAATACTTGCTGAAATATAATCATGTGCATTAAAATGATGTGAACAAATTTTTATTCCGGAATTCACTTCTTTGATACCTACTGCTTTCATCCAAGCTTCTATTAGTTTACTTTTTTCTCTAATTTTCCGAATATATTTTTTACATATATAAAACGGTTAGTTTTTATTGGAAAGTAGTTAATGTGAAGAGTGAAGATCTATGTCTGAAGTGCTATTCCAGCTTTTCACTGAACATATTAACTTTTTATTTGATTTAACTTTAGAAGAAAACTTCGTCGACTCCATCATCAAAAAAAATTTTACTTTTTTGACGTGTTTTATTATTTTAATAAATAATTTTAGAATTTGCGTGCACAGTTTTTCTCTCATTCGAGTTATAAATTTTGCCACCAGATGGTGTATGCCCATTTGACGAAACCACACAACACACATTTACTCGCGGCTGAAAATCAGTTTCAAGCAAGGCTTGCACTCGCAGCAAATGATAAGGATGCAACAACAGTTTCTTTAAAATTCACACACTGTCAATCAAACTCTGCTATCCAGTGCTGATTTAAGTCTCCCATAAAGGACATGAGAGATGCTTAGTTTACGGGAGGACGCTGATTCGATTCCAGGTCCGTTTGCCTCGGTCCAAGTTTTTCTGAATGCTGAGGCAGTAATATTCCACTGATAATCTTTCATTCTCTTCTGCCTTCATTTCGTCCGTCTCATCTTTCTCACCCGAACCACCACGCACCTATTCCCACGATTCTTAAACGGAGGCCGAAGAGGGTCTGCCGCCCTACCCTAGTCCATAGGGCTGCCCGACCACCAACATTAGTCGCTGGTGAGAATGAAACACCCAAAAGTTTTTTTTAGACCATGCTGTATCCACGAAGTGAAGCTTCAGGTCACTGTTTCTAAACAGTCCACATCCAGCATTTGAAATGGAAGGAACTCTGAGGAATCTCGATACTCGTGCTAGTGAAACGTTAGGAAGCAACTCCAACCAACGACAGTCTTTAGACCCGAATCAGGACTGATTAATAAAAACATGGTATTACAATTATCTAGAATTTGGACTGCAGAGTTAAATTAAGTGGTTGAAATGAAATAGATGAAGCAAGCTTTTACTTTTTAGAAAATTTTGTTCTAAAATTGAAATGAAATTTGGATTTAAACTCTAAAATGCAGACATTGTCTAAAGAAAGTATATTAATTTTTTATAGTAGATTTCGTATATAGCCGCGTAAAAACTATGTAAGTGACGTAATATTTTATAAATCGGAAGTAACATCTTATTGTTTGCATTTTTACGGTATTAGGGATCTGAAAGCTGTTTCAGCTTCAGCGATTTTATCGCATCTCCTAGGTCGAATTTTTATCTGCAATCATAAATCAACACAAGTCTTTCGCTTACTCCGGAAGGGATTGTTTCGTTTCCACCCCAAAACTTCTTTTATAATAAATATGTCTCTTATACGCACCTATATTTCTTTTTATTACAGTCGCTCACAATTCGTCGTTAACAGATAACGATTCGTCACGATAACGTCTTCATTCTTTTTTTTTTATTAAATGCTGACTTCGTGAATTCTTTTAGATGGCAATAATACTATAATCAACAAGCATACTTTGATGTACTACTTCTCACTCTCTCAGATAAAGTAGAAACGGAGATAAGTACCTCATTCTGCTTTATTTGGTATTTTATTTTGTTGTGGTATTTTAAATCCCACTAAAAAACAAAAAAAAAACATCTGAGAGTTACGTGTAGCGGTCTGTACATTTTGTAAATATTTAATTTTTGTTTTCTAAAATTTATTTTATTTCTAAATCGTTAAGTACTTTCAATTTTAATTTCGAACTCTTGAGAATCCTTCATTACTTCTTGTAATTACTAACAATCTGGTTTCTTCCGTAATAACATTCCATTCTATTTACTTCTGAGAACTTTTACCGTCAGTACTTGTATCTTCTGTCTTTATTCTAAACTACCCTTCTTCTTGTCTATCTTCAACAACTTTAACTATAAATACCCTTACTTTCGATTTCAAAAGTTTTCCCCAACCTCCCTCAGCTCTCCTCAACCTTTCTCCCACACCTCTTTACCTATCTTCCACTCAACCTTCTACCCTTCCCCAAACTTGTTCCATCTTCCCCCGGTAGTCATAACCACCAGGTTGATCTACCAACTCGAAGAGGGGTTTTTAGTCGGTAGTCACCATGAGTGAATCCTCCTTTTGGGGAGTGTCATTAGAAGATTTCGCCTCCTCGAAAGCATATATTGTTATAATCGTTGTTGTTATTGTTTTGTGGTTGTACTGTTCCTATTTTTTTGGTTATTAATAGTCTTAAAGACGAGTCGTATGTTAGTGTTTTCTTTCTTTTCATTTAATCGCGCCATTTTTGTGCAGTACCAAAAACCGAAAATACTACAAAATATATGTAAAGTATTTTTTATTCCCCGAGGTCGCCCCGCCCGGACATCCGAATGGGGGAATAGTTTACATCCGGAGCACTTTACCCCAAAGGACGCCATCATTTGAGTTCGGTTAATTTTTCTTGGAATATCAAAAAACACATACTCACCTACAAATAATTAATTAGATAAGATTACCTTTGAATTGATAACTCGCATTGGAAGAGAAAACAACCTTAGCATGGTCTGAAACTATTACCAAGTATTTAGCAATTACCTGTGATTCATTATGATTAATTATTTTGAACAATTATTTTTTAACAAATGTGTTAGTAAATTTATCAGAAAATATTCATATTATGTTTTTTCAAGCAATTCCGAAGCCTTTTCGATGGTAAAGTGGCGGCGCCCGTTACACTTGTGAATGGGACCGGCGCAGCCCTGTCAACATGAGTGTCGTGGTTAAAGGAATGTGGCGATCCCATGAACCTGAGATTAATCACCAGTTATGGAGTGCAAGTACGTTCTTCAAACATCCGACCGGTAATGCAGATTAATACTACGCGAGGCTCAGGGATCTCAGGTGGAATATCTTCCAATCTGCCTGGTCGAATGAGGAAGTATCAGGCCTGTTAAGTTCGGTAGGAATTAGAAAGGTCCTGCCAGTACCAGGGGGTTTTAAGGGGTCTTATTCACCTCCTAAATAAAGCTAGTAGCGGTAGTTTCGACTTCAAAGCTGTATCACAGTCCTTTCCCAAGGTAGGAAGCATCACATTAACTTAATTAAGCCGGGGGAACCCCCTTCCCTCTTCGTAAAACGATGTTTCATGATACTGATGTAACACCGTTCGTTTATAGTCTGAAAATGGCTGACGTTGATGGGCGAAGCGTCGCATTATAGGACGATAAAATTCTTGTATTTGACCAGTTACGTTTTCTAGTAAAATTTGAATGATTTGTCTTCGTCAAATAGTGAGTATCTCCTAGTTACATAAAACAAAAAAAATGTTTGAGTTGTTTTCCTATTTATATTTCAAAACAAGTGAACTCAATAAAAACTGCACAGACAATTAAGAGTAAGCTGAGGCCATTGTATTCGTGATGTTTTTACAGAAACTACATCTCTAAAATTTTGTGCAGGACCTTCTTGACTTTTATTAGAAAAGTTCTTGACCTCCGCACGTCAGTAAACAACACCATCCGTGCAAAAACAAAACTTTTTAGATTTAAGTGCTCGCTCAAGCTGAATAATTCCGCTTATTGTGCGACCGTTCTGAAGTAAAGTTGGAAAAATAAGCTTTAGGAAGCATTAAAGGTTTGTTGTAGAATCGAAAGCTACGACCGACGGTTCACATCTACAAAATCGATTTTCGGATTAGAGGGAATGAACTAGGTAAAAGGTCAATGGTGGAAGCAATTAATCATTCGGCGTTACTGTCCGAAACGAGTGACGCTAAGTTTTAAGATAAGGCCGATTTTAGTTCTTTTTATTGTTTCGTAACAATAAGATTCATATACCTACTTTCACAAACGACATTAAGAAATAGGTACCTACCAGATAAAATGTTTTACTTTTAAAATAATTCGAATAAAATAATTCGAAATGGTCTGTATTCTGTCGAAACTGCCAGACGCGGATCACGATTTCGATCTTTTTGGATCTCATCAGCGCGTCGCAGGCAGCTCCGACAGAACACAGACCAACTTTTACCTCCTGTCTTAACAGTGCGTTTTAGAAAATACTACAAATGGCGCAGTAAACGCCATCTGTAGCACGATGCTACATTTTAGGATTACGTATGCTCCAACAAGGTCCACTTGTGTGGATATCTACTTGCTGAAAACGAATCCCGACGTAACCAACCTCAACGTGATTAAGCTAACGTGCCTATCACGTTGAGGTTGGCAACAGTGCAAGCCTTGCTAGCCTAATTATTTCCATAGGATGTTGTTTTCACATTTTGCTTCGCATTAAATGGAATTTTGAACAATAATAGTTACTATTGATGTGACGTAAATTTGTACATCTTTGACATCTGTCATCGCCGACCATCTTTGACATCTATCATCGCCGGTCAGCTGTCATCGCCGACCGTCTTTATCATCTGTCATCGCCTGCCATTGACATCTGTCATCCCCGACCATCTTTGACATCTATCATCGCCGGCCATCCTTGACATCTCTCATCGCCGACCGTCTTTGACATTGTCATCGCCGACCATCTTTGACATCTATCATCGCAGGTCATCTGTCATCCCCGGCCATCTTTGACATCTGTCATCGCCGGTCATATTTGACATCTGTCATCGCCTGCCATCTGTGACATCTGTCATCGCCGGTCATCTTTGACATCTGTCATCGCCGGCAGAAAATTCATCTGCGATTCTGTACTACTTTCTCTCATATACCTACTACATCCCCTTTAAGAAGAATTCTACCTGCGATAACTTATTCGCGTTGTAGAAGAGTTGTTTCCTTTCCAAAAATGACAATCCTCACGGCTGCATACATCAGACAAGAATAATAACATTCACAGTTGGCTGTGCGTGTTCAATTTTACAAGCAGATATTAATCTAAGTTTTATATCACGTAAGCAATAAAGCACGTTTCGCGGACACCTGCGACCGCTGTTTTAGTTTTAGTTTTGGTTCGTGACTTGCTCACCTTGTCGGATCTTATACAACATGAACTTTTAGTTATAAGAATCAAATTCAAACGAGCATTAATCAAAACTGGCGAGAAAATGAAAAATGGCATCGTTAGAAAGTAAAATAGCGAAGAAACAACTGTTGAGTGCTGATGACAGGCTTCGTATATTATTCAGCAACTTGTCATGTACAAGCTAATTATTTCGTCAGAAAATTTTTGCCTTTTCCCTCACTCGCATTTTTTTTTTCAGCATGTAGAATAACTTTGCTTGTTGCGTTTCCTATTATTTGTTACTAGATATACTAGACAACGAATGAATATGTTACTGGAATTGTATACAAATTCTTAGGACATGTATACAATTCCTAGGAAATGTATGCAATTCCGAGGCTATCTAGGAAATGTACAAAATATTGTTTCAAAGATCTTTTAATACACACATATCCTGGGAAATTCATATATTTCCTAGGAATTGTATGAAATTCCGATGTTGTTCTAGGAAATATATAAAAATAATGATTTGATGAATAAAACACGTTAGTAAACTGAGAATCAAAGTTATCTGTCTTTACGCGGATCTAGTGCGATCGCCTGATGTATATGCTTTGGTGACGTTATTGCTTGGTTAGATTAGGTTTGCAGATATATATGCATTAGTGGCGTTATTGTATGGTTATTAGGTAGATTTATGACAAACTGGAGTTTCTTTATTGACCCTACTGATATGTTGGAATAATGTCTTCGAAAAGTATGCTTCATTATGATCCCCCCGCCCAACATTTAAGTATAAAAATTAAAATCAGAATTATCTTCTCTGCAACATACTAAAAATCCAAAGTCATCGTGTTTGCTGAAACAAAGATAACCTCGCCACATTATTCTAACATATCAGTTTGTCATAAATCTCCCTAACCAAACAATGACGTCACCAATGGATATAGGTACATCTCCAAACAACCTGCCGTATTATTGCCTATTTGGTATAACTATTACAGGTAAATTTCCGATTGCTATTTAGGAAATGTATAGACTTCCTAGAAAATGTGTCTAATATAATTTATTTCACACATTTCCGGACGATTTTAGGAATTATGTACATTTCTTAGGAATTGTATACAGTGACGGATTTCATACATTTCCGGTATCACATTCACATTAATGTGCAATATACTAACCAATACGACTACAGTTAAGAGTAGAAACTACATGAGTTACTTCGTGCAGCGCGAACCCTAAAAACGTTTACTCTCTGTAGGGATGTGCCCGTTGTAATGTTTTGGTTGCTCATTATAACTTCGACTATCGTTCATTAAACATACTTTTTATTACAGTACCTGCCAAACGTTTTGTTCCATCATAAATAGTAGCGCGAGTCGAAAACAAGCGTTGAACATCTAATGAGCTATTAATGTCTTCAAATATAAATAAACATCTCATTAATATGTTCAGTAGCAATTGGTACCAATAACAGCAATGCAATTTTAGTGGATAAAATGGGCAATTTTTCCGTGCAGTACTGTATGGATTATACGCTCCTCACCGGTTGAGAGTTTGACCCAGGGTTGGCTCCGTTCTTTTCTGTCGTAGTGCTGTTCTTTTCTATTTTGCGCAGTAAAGGAAGTGTAAGTTTTGCTCGGTGGTTCGCTGCGCAATAAGTCATTGTGCATATGATTTAGCGCGTATATATATCGCACCTTAACTTATCCCAAAAGTCGCAAATGTGGGAAGGTTAATAGACGAAGAGTTCGCCTTAAACCGGCTAGTTGGGATAATTTTATAAATGTAAGTGCTTATCAGTGGAGTGCGGTTTTTAATAAACAGTAACCAGTGTTTACCACTTACAGTAATTACAAGAAATGAATGTCATCGTTCAGAAATCGTTATCATTTTCACCTTTTTAATACAGTAATTTTGTTGGTAAATACTTGATTGTTTATAATTCATATAATTCCGTTTTACTTGGTGTTGATTTGGTATCTGATACATTTTGAGTCTTTGAATTTTAAAAGGGTAAACATCTTTTGCAAACAATTTTTTGGAGGTCTGGGAATTTTGGCTGTTGATTTTAGTTGCTCTTGGTGGAGAGTCCTTATTAGCCCAGTTCTCCATATATTCCAGGACCACTTCTTATTGAATCATTATCACTCTATCTTGAAGTCCTCGTTTATCAAGTAAATAAATTCAACATAGAATCCTCCAGAAGATACCAACTTTAGATAGGTATTGTTTAATACTCAGGGGCTATTTACAAATCTCTTGTAAGTTAGAAAATTTGTAGAAAATACGATTATGTAAAGGGAAAGTCTTAGTGTTTAAAATTTCTGCACTATCTGAAAAAACTAAAAGTAAATTATTTAGCATTTAAGTACTTGATCCTAAATACTGTGTTTGAAGTAGGTTTGGAGTATTTGCCGTGATGTTTAGGCGCACCCTCCTTACCTAACGCTCAGTTGCAGCTAATTGCGGTTGCAAGTGTCAAACAGTTCTGTAAACGTGATTGGGCATTACACAATCAGATATGGGCCACGGTTTGTTAGAGCAAGTATAGTACACTGATGAGAGCCAATACTATCTAATGGTAGTTTGGATAGACTTCTGACCACAAATTACACGTATTTGCTGATTAATTTACGGTCGATAAGGGTTTACACCGCAGAGAATTTGATTCAGCAGATTTAAGCGAATTTATTCCCTTTAATCATTTCGTTTACTAAGTTTGATGCTCGAGTAAAAATAGAGTTTTTGGGAAGTCTACGCATTATAAATACTTTAATTAAAATCATACTTACGCTAATAATTAGGTAATTGTTAAAAGTGAATTATTTACTAAAACGGGATAAAACTGAAGTGTGCAAATTATAATTCTGCATACGTAGGACAAAGTATTAGGAGAACTTTTTCAAGAAAAAGAATAATAACAGTGGCCGATTTTGGGTATCTAGGAAGGAGTACTAGGGATATAAAGCAGAGGATAGCGCAGGGTCGTGTCGCCTTTAATAAAAAGAAGTCACTTCTATGCTCGCGAACAGTTAATTTAGAAATTCGAAAAGGGTTGCTAAAGATGTATGCTTGGCGTACGGCGCTGTATGGGCGCGAAACATGGACAGTGGGCGCGGCGGAAAGGAAAAGGTCAGAAGCGTTCGAAATGTAGTATTACAGGCGAATGATCAGGATACCATGAATAGAGAAGGTTAGAAATGAAGAGGAATTGGAAAGAATAACGGATCAGAGGACTCTATGGAAGTCAATAAGAAATAGGCGAGATAGGTTGGTAGGACACCCTCTCAAGGATTAAGGTCTAGTCAGAGAAATATTAGAGGCAGAAACGGGAGTTAGGAAGGGTAGAGGTAGACCTAAATTAGATTACTGTTCGCAAATAGTTACGGATGTAGGTTTTTCTTGTTTTAGGGAACAGCGAAGATTAGCTCAGGATAGGAAATAGTGGAGGTGCGTGTCCAACCAGTCTTAGGACTGACGACTTTATGATGATGAACAGTAATTCAATTAGGTAGTAGATAGTAACCATAATGTAGATATTAGTAATAATGTAAAATTTGAATTCTTAGAGGAAGAAGTCATAAAACTGAACGAAGTTCAAACGCATATTAGGAGTATTAAAGAAATAGTGTTAATGAAAATGAAGATACATATAATTCTTCAATAGCTAATGTATGTACAAACTCTCCCCGTCCTTCTATAGAATAAGTAGATGGTAGAAGACACCAATTTACTTTTAAATTAAATAATAAACTTTTCATGATTATACGAATGAATTAACCTTAATTTTGACAATTTAAAATAATTACAAACAAAAAATCAGTAAAACAGTGAGCATCCGATTTGCGTCTGACAATTAATGCGTAGTTGCACATAGCGTAGCAGATTGTTTCTTTTTGTATTCCATTTAATTGATGGTGGCTTTTAAATCCGTTCGCTTCCGATTAAGGTACTTATTATACTGCTTCTGTACCTACTCTTCTTGGTTATTACAATCGGAAAAACTTCCACGTATTCAAATGTGCCCGCATCCTGGTTTAATTTCCATCCGACGTACTACTTTTTTGAAGTTATATATTTTGGAGAGTTTTGAATAGACTTTTAACGTACGACGTGTCACATCCTATTGAAATTTGGCCCGCGAAGGGCAACTATCAGCACACGCAAGTGTCAATAGCTTCTGTTAACTGTAAACTACAATCAAACACATCAAATAAAAAGGGTATAGTTGAGATAGTAGGGCTACTTTCTCAAAACTGATGCTAACATGTTTATTATAAAAATAATTAGAAATTCATTCAAAACGAAGAACAAGTACATGCACTTGAATATTACATCTGCTGTACATAAAGTGGATAATTAACATAACATAAATTCCTAAATTGACAAAAAAATAAAAAACTAAAAAGCCTAAGCCAGGAGACCTCACATCCCCTTGTTCTTCTTTCTAGAACTGGTCCTGCAGCTCTGGCACGTATTTTTATAGGTTGCACAATGTACATTCCTCATGCAATCGGCGACTAGATTTTACACAACAGTTAAGGATTTGGATTGTTCTAGTTTTAGGGAAATGCGAAGATTAGCTCAGGATAGGAAAGAGTAGAGGTATGTGTATTAGGTCTGACGACCTTATGATGACGATCAGACAGCCTTTCTGTGTTTTTATGCAATAACCATCACCCACTACAGTCGCATGGCCTAGAGGTTTAGACCACTGCTTAACATTTTGAAAGACGTCGGTTCGATTTCGGGTCGGTCTTCCTTAATCCAAGTTTTTCTGTGGTTTCTTGTATCACTTAGACAAATGCTGGGGCAGGAATATGCCACAGATAATCTTTCACTATCTTCTGTCTTCACTTCGTCCGTCTCATCTCTTTTATCTGAATCACCACCCACGGGTTTCCACGATTTTTGAGAGGAGGCTGAAGAGGGCCTTCCGCCCTATCTTCCGGCGTAGTCCGGAAGGACCGCCCGCCCACCAGCACTAGTAGCTGGTGGAAATGAAATACCCAAAAGTTTTTTATATGCAATTGTTGTCTTAGTGGGCAACGCATTCACATATGGTCAGTAGCAATATAGAAGTACTTAAAGAAGATAATAATTATATGGGGATTACTAATATTGTCTTAACCCTAATTGTTGGATGTTGTTGGATGCTACTGTCTTTGAGTATCTTCGATTTTTATTGTAATTTATCAATATTTAATGTTTTGCAAATTTACGATTGAGCTTTCCAAATCAAGCTCATGGGGAGTTTTGTAGTACCAATCAATTTTATTAAAATTTAATGTGTTACAATTGCAAGTTCTCGTTTTTAATTGCAACTAATTTAACAACAATTCATTTTACAAGTTGAGCAACTAATGATTCTAATTGAACATAGAAGTGTTTGACAACTGAAAATTCGCTGAAGCTCGCAGTCATAATTCTAATTTCTTTACCGTTTGTCATGCAGTAAATTGTCGTAAACCCTCGAGACCTTATACACCATCCATGTACACCACCTGCCACTGTAGTAAAAAATAAAACTTAATTATCGCTTTACTCGTACGAAGTGTGTAAAACAAAGTCTTATACGCAATAAATTCGGGTACATAATAGGTAACTAGACGGTTTCTCGGTTTGAAATGTCTCCAAGGAATTATTGTACTATTTACGATAGACTATTATTATTTCTCATTTTCCAATACATTTGTGTTGAATTACCTATACAAACAGGTATGCAATAAGCGAGTATCTGTTATATTTCGTGGGTGTAGCTGTAGTGCGTTACCTGCCAGTTTAAGTGCTTGCCGTTGGGGTTTCATTAGTGTAAAATAGCACCTATTCACGCTTGCAGGCATTCGTTTATATATGTATATAGGCACTATAAATTGCGCAAATGTTTCCTTCAATCATAACGGTAACATAAACCGAGGCAAACTGCAAGTACGTAGTTGGCGAAGAGATAAATGATAAGGTGTAACTCATTACCACCCCTCAAGTGTAGGCATATTGAAAGCAGATATAATAGCAAAAATCCCTTCTACTTCATCTTTTCATTATTCTACATACCTATATTTATAGTAAGCACTTTAATTTTTCATTTTGCATCGAGTGGTACTTCCCTTCAACGCTGTCACTATTTTCCTTTTTAGGGGACTTCACATCCACTTTAATGACTACGATTAAATTAAATTGTGAACGTAATTAATTTACAGAGATTACTTAGTCAAGCAAAGCCAGTTGAAATTAGACATTTGTGCAGGAGTTCTTTAATGAATTAAAATTTTCGTTGACAAATGAATTCGCGGGAATACGTGGAGACTGACATGTAAAGGTAAACATAAATGCGAAAAAGTTACTAAAAAAATAAAATCGACTTTAAAACTCAAACTGAAAAGCAATTTTTTCAAATAAACTTGGCGTATTTTATCGTGACACTAATATAGATAACAATTACTGATTTATGACGATTCTGTGGATTGTGAACGCCAAATTATGGTCTGGTTTCATGATTCTCGGTCGCTGTTTGGTTGCTCTCACTGCAGTACTGATAAAAAAAAAAAACTTTTGGGTGTTTCATTCCCACCAGCCAGTGATGCTGGTGGGCGGGCAGTCCCTCCGGACTATGCCGGAAGGTAGGGCGGAAGGCCCTCTTCAGCCTGCTTTCAGGAATCGTGGGAATGGGTGGGTGGTGGTTCGGGTGAGAAAGATGAGACGGACGAAATGAAGACAGAAGAGAATGAAAGATTATCTGTGGAATATTACTGCCTCAGCATTTGCCTAGGTGATCCAAGGAAACCACAGAAAAACTTGGACCAAGGCAGGCGGACCCGGAATCGAACCGGCGTCCTCCCGAATGATAAGCAATGGTCTAGACCTCTAGGTCATGCCGCTCGGTGCAGTACTGATAGCGACCCATCTTCCAATGGCATATATAGTCAAATCATTAGTAGAGAGGACAACCGAGCGGCATGGCCTAGAGGTTTAGACCATTGCTAAGTATTCGAGAGGACGCCGGTTTGATACCGGGTCCATCTGCCTTGGTTCAAGTTTTTCTGTGGTTTCCTTGGATCACTTAGACAAATGCTGGGGCAGTAATATTCCACAGCTAATCTTTCATTCTCTTCTGTCTTCATTTCGTTCTTCTTATCTTTCTCACCCAAACCACCACCCACATTCCCACGATTCCTGAAAGGAGGCTGAAGAAGGCTTTCCACCCTACATTCCTACGTAGACCGGTGGGACTGCCTGTCTACCATCATTACTGGCTGGTGGGAATGAAACATCCAAAACTAAAAATAGGACGTCTAAAGAGGACTTTAGGCTTTCCTAAAACGGCTTGAGGTAGAGAGTTTTAGTCGGTAGTTCCGAGGACTTATTCCTCGGGAATCCGATGTCCTTTGAAGATTTCCTCTCTTCTACAAAAACAAAACAAAGAGGGATCTTGTTCTACGTATCCTTTGAGCTTCTTTTTCCTGGCCATAATCGAGACAAGACGAACTTTCGGTTGCGAGTGACTCCATTTTGTTATTTGTAATAGATATCCACTTTTATCTGAGCTAACGTTTTTGAGATAGGTATTATTCAGTTGCCATATTTCCTTTTTAATATAGTAATATTGTCAGTAAATACTCGATTGTTTGTAATTCATATAATTCTGTTTTACTTAGTGTTTGTTTGGTATACATTTTGAGTGTTTGTATTTTAAAAGTGTGAACATCTTTTGTAAGTGATTTTTTGAAGGTTTGGTAATTTTTCATTATAAAGTTTGGCTGTTGACTTTGGTTGCTTTTGGTGGAGAGTCTTTATTAGCCCAGGTCCCCATATATTCCAGGACCACTTCTCGTTGAATCATTATCACTCTATCTGGAAGTCCTCCTTTACCAAGTAAAGAAACTCAGTATGGAATCGTCAAGAAGATACCAACTTTACATAGGTGTTGTTTAATGTTCAGGAGCTATTTATAAATCTTTTATAGGTTAGTAAATTTCTTCGAATTATTAGTTTTGTTTTCATACGATAACTCTACCTCCCATTCCCAATCAAGTAAATCCAAGAATCCGTGGCTGAATTTTTTCCGGGGCAATTCTTTTCGATTCTTTGCCTTAGCAAAGTGACACCGGAGTTTTATTTTATATTTTTGAGTAATGCGTTCTGAAACTGTGCGATATCTTTTTCTTACCTACATTATTTGTACAATTCGTATATGTTCTTGACTTAAATGTTTATTAAATACAAAATTAATATTTTTTACCGAATTGTGTAATAAACGTCAAGTTCATCCTGTCATCACGGGCCTATGGAATTTTGCCTGTTCCGTCACTCATTGATAATAGCACTAAATTTCTAAATGCCCTTTTAAATATTTTCATTAAGAAAATGTCATTGCAACAGTTTCTGTAATGTACCTTGTCGCAATTTGTCCGCTTTAAGTTAAAATCAATGATATCTTAGGTATTTTCCTAGTTCCAAGGATTTTAACTTGTTCTTTAAACTTCTGCTGTTGTCAAACTTTCCAGAGTTGTTAGGCTAAATTGAAAGATTCTCCAGATTTTACTGTATTCTCCTGAGAATGTTTTATTGAAAAAGTTTTAGTTCCAATAACTTCAAAGCATGATAGTTGCCGAGAGCAGGAGAGCATTATTCTTTTTGTTAAATAAAATGTCGATTCATGGAAATCTTGACTGACTTCTGTCAAAGATAAAATGTACAGTAAAACCTTAATAGGTAAATATAGATTACAAAGGATATAATTTTACGTCTGGAATAATGATAGAAAACTTTTCAAGGAACTACAAAAGGCATACAAGATCTAGGTTAGCGATGCAACGAAAGTATCATAACAGAAACAGAAGTAACTGGTAAATTTTTGAGAAAGCAGAAACGGTAGCGGATGCGGAAGAGGAAGTGCAATGATTTTAGGTGACTTTTTAATACAGTGGTTGTGCGTCCTTTTCGAGAATAGTTTCTTACAAATTTTGCATTTAGCACTTGCATCGTTAACTGTGTAGCTGTTTATCACACTTTATGTATATGATTAGGTTTCAACGTGGTATTTCCGCGTTGCAATTTATTCACCTTCATCCATCTAATCGAACAAACATTCCGAGATTTCTCGGTTTTCTTTGCGTAGGTAGGTGAAAAGTCGTGAGGCCCGTAGAACACAGTTCGGCGAGCATAATTAACGAGAATTTCTTGTTAACTTTTAATAAAGGAGTTGAAGTAACGAGAGCAAAATTGGTTTCCTTAATATTCAAGCGGAACTAATTTAGTCTACTTCCTGTTGAAAGGTCGAGTTAGCAAATACCACTGCAAAGATTCATTGTTTGTATAGGATTTATGATTATAATAGCGTCATTCACTGAAATATACAAATTTGCAGGAGAGTTTCTTGCAATCTTTGATCTGCTGGAGGTACTATAGGTACATATAAGGCGAACTTGATGAATAGACTGGAAATACATTTTCCTAGGAATTATTTCTGACTGTTTCAGAGGGGTGGTGGAAAAATTCACTGCACGTAGTGTTGCTGCGGTGAGACGAGACAAATTGTACACCTTCGTCTTGTCTCGTCTCGTTTCGTCTCGTTTCGCTTACGCTTTTTGTCTCTCTTCGGCAGAATTTTACTTCGATCTTCGACACAAGACACAATGATATACAGCTACTAATAAGAAAAATTGGTCTGGGTCTTGCAGTTGTAATCTTGGTATTGCGAAAATGTAGAACCAAAACCAACATTATCTTTATACCAATAAGACCAAGATCAGGACCGAAAGAACAAGACCAATACTAACTAAAATCAAGGCCGAATATGCAAGACCAAGACCAAAAGAATTGAATGGGTGTAGGTTGTTAAAGGTGTATCTTTGGAACGCGGCGTTGTACGGGTGCGAAATATGGACAGTGGGCGCGGCGGAAAAGAAGAGATTAGAAGCGTTCAAAATGTGGTGTTATAGGCGAATGATGGGGATAACGTGGATAGAGAAGGTTACAAATGAAGAAATATTAGAAAAAATAGGAGAACAGAGGACTCTACGGAAGTCAATAAGAAATAGACGAGATAGGTTGGTAGAACACCTTCTCAGGCATGAAGGTCTAGTCAGAGACATATTAGAGACAGAAACAGGAGTTAGGAGGGGTAGAGATAGTCCTAGATTAGATTACTGTTCGCAAATAGTTAAGGATGTGGGTTGTTCTAGTTTTAGGGAAATGCGAAGTTTAGCTCAGGATAGGACAGAGTGGAGGTACGTGTCCAACAGTCTTAGGAACTGAAAACCTTATGATGATGATGAAGTACATAAAAATATTCTAAAGGTAAAAATTCGTCTAGTATAGTATCAGGTTTACCAAAAGTTACCTATTTTCGTTAGTTGGTTCAACTTTGCTGAGACAGGAATCGTAGGTAAATATAAAAGTGATAACTCCTGTAGCATACATACCTTCAAAGGAAATCCGAAAATTCAGCAGGCAAATAGTTGTAATTTATTTGTATAATTCATGATTTAGAAATAGTTATATTGTCATTGCTGTATAGAACTGAATTGTATGGTTATGGCTGTATAAGTTTAGACTTCTTGGTGGGTTTAGAAGTAGTGCACACCTACCTGGATTGATTTGAACTGGTAGGTTTGGTAGAGCATCTCGCGTATAAAATTTACTGGCAATTTAAACACTACAATATCGTGTAGAATAACATTGGAGAAAACTATTGTAGTAAACTAATGAAAGTGGTTGAATGGAGCATAATGTGACCGATATATTCAAAGATAAGCATTATGTTTTATGGGGTTGAAATATGGACGTGGAAAAAATATGAACAGATTCAAATGAAAAAATTTATAAAAAATATATAAAATGAGTTAGGTATATCTTAAAAAAAGAAGCACATCAGACTATATAATAGGAAGAGAAACGAAATGTGGAGAAATGGTAGTAGAAGCTAAAAGAAGAGTAATCAAGTATGAGGAAAAGCTGGAAAAATTAAAGGACGATGATATGTGGAAAGAGATATGGATAAAAAACGATACATATGTCGAGATAAGAGATAACGCTATAGAGTAAATGAGAATCAGCAAGAAATGACTAACTGAATGGAAAGATAAGGGGTGAATGTAAGTAATATGATAAAAAATAGATGTAGAGAAATAGAAAGGGGAGATGATTTAAGAAAAATTCAATGTTCAAAATATGTAGAAGGGATGAGAGAATGGATCACATCATAAAATGTGGTAAAAATGATATTAAAAATGAGCGGGAAAATAGGGTTAGTTTTATGGCGTATTGCATCAACACATCTCAGTTGAAAGAAAGCCCTCACGAAATTAGTGGAATAATTAAACTAAATGGTGAAATTTTATCGTTGAAATGTTCATGTAAAGCTGTACTAAGTGAACAGTGTAAACATATCGTTGCAACATTGTTAGATTGTAATAGGTAAGTTTTTAACCTTAAAATATTCATTTAATTCTTTTTTAACTTTGCTGGCTCCATTATCGAATATGCAAATGAGTAATAAATTGTTTTGAATACAGTAATTAATAGAAATTCAAAGATTTACTACCAAATCAATGCAGTATGCGTGTATGTCTATTTATCGTTCTATATCCACGTTTTACCAACAGGTGGCGTACCCCACTTGACGGATCCCGATAAGCACCCTGTAGATGCTTTTACGATATTTACAAATTTTCATAATAATGTAACAGGTTTTTCATACATGTGAACATTAGTAGCTTGTTTTACAAATCCATGTATTCGTTTTGGCTGCTTTTAGGTACTCTACAAATGCAATAAAAAGCATTGTAGTACGTTATCTCTGATGCGTTCCGGTTTGTTGTTTAAACCTGCGAACAAAACGTTGCCACTGCACAAAAGTGAGAAACAAAAACTGGCTGATATACACGATCTTCCGTTCATGTTTAATGTTGCGTATACACAGGTTGATTTATTTTACCATAGCAAGCCGTGCTATGTACATATACATATATATAATGGTAAATATATAGATATGTAGGTATAATGTACGTACGTATCGGGGTGTACGTGAATACAAGGGAGCATATGAACCTTAATTTTTATCCTTTTACGTGCAAACTGTATACACTTTCAACGTGCTTTGCATGCGTGAATTCTTCATGTATGTATTTTACATGACTGTAATAAATAATGTTTAAGTTGCTGTGAAACTTTATGGATAGTGTTCCTTATTATTTGCGGAGCATGTACCCTCTATTTTTAAAGTTGAAACCCATAGTAGCGATGCAACGGGAGCGTCATAACAGAAACAGACGTGGAAGTGTAATGATTTTAGGTGACTATTTAATGCAGTGGTGTGTGCCGTTTTTGCGAATATTTTGTAACAAATTTTGCATTTAGCACTTGCATCGTTAACATCAACAAAATAATCCCAAATGGAACTTCTCTTTGACTTAAAAAGTAATCTTTTAATATAAACTTTACACCACTGAGCAGCCACTATACTAAATAAATAAACGCTACAACTGTATTAGTATTTTCGAAATCAAATTATTAGGAGAACTGTCTAAGAGGGAGCTGAATGTCCTGGGCGTTTTTAAATTAAAGCAGGAGACCAATAAGAGAATAAAATTTGGAGTGGTGTAAGCACAGGGCAAAGTAGTATTACGTAGTTAGTATCAGCAATTTCTTATGCTGAAGTGTACGATGTGTTGCATACCTAATAAAATACAATTCCTTAAAATATAATTTTTCAAATAATCTTTAACACAAACAAAGTGATTAAACAAATTATTCACAAAAGTAACAGTTTCGAGCTCTCGAGAACTTGTTATAATAAAGTTATTTGCACAGGGACAATATTAATAAATTATTATTAATAAAATCTTATCGGCTATAACGCTGCATTCACGCGAATACTTCATAAATTTAACGGTTTTTAAATAATACGCTACAATGTTACACAGGGGTCGTTGAAAGCTGGCGCAGGTACCTGCACCACATGTAGCTATACAACGAGCAATTCCATTTAAATTGTGTTTTTAAAACGGCCATGTTTAGCCAACAGGTAAAAGTAATAAATTTTTGCAACTTGTTTTATTGTTCCGATATAATGATTTTCAAAAAGATGAGAAATAATATTTTGTTCCGATAAGCTTGTTATAAAAAAGCGGAACCAGATGCAGAAGCGGATGTGAATATGTATGCGGAATTTCCGTAACTGCGGACGCAAAAGCAGAAGTCTCTTGCAACACAAACCCATAGTAACCTGATCAATTATTTACTTTCGCGTATATGGCGCAACCACTAAAAGATGTGATGTTTTAAATACAGCTAGATGACAAATAAAAAACAAGGACAGCTTTCGTTGTGGGATAAATAAACATCTAGGAGGAACGTAATGCTGTGATTAATTGGGTATCAGTAGAGTAAATAGAATTAAGAAAGATTGTCTTTATTATGTTTTAGGTAAGGGCAATCATCTCTACCACAAACAAACCTTCACAATTTTACATTTAAAATCAGAAAAACCTTCTTAATCACAACTGATCCGTTAAATAAATACATTTTAAATTAAGAAAATTTTATTAATCATAACCAAAGCTTTACAAAATAAATTTTAAATTCGGGTAACCTTTTCAACCACAATCAAACGCACACAAAATGAAATTTTAAGTCAGGACAACCTTCCCAACCACAACCAAATCTTCACGAAATTGACCTTAATATCAGAACAATATTCTCAACAATAATTACTAAATCTACACAAATTTAATTTTTTAAAAAAGGGTAGTCTTATTAAGCATACCAAATCTTCACAAAATTAAACTTTAAATTAGGACAACCTTCTTAATTATAACCAAATCTTCACAAAATTAACGCTAAAATCAGAACAGTATTCTCAACAATAATTAAATCTTCACAAACTACCATTTTTAAGAAGGTTGTTTTTAATTAAAAAAATTAATTTATGAAAACTTAATTAATGTTGTAAATATTGTCCTAAGTTGCCTTTATTTAATCACAATCAAATCTTCACAAAATTAAACCTCAAATCGCGACGACCTTCTTAACCATAACCAAATATTCATAAAATTAATCTTAATATCAGAACAATATTCTCAACAATAATTAAATCTTCACAAATGTAAATTTTAATCAGAGCATTCTAGTCAGCCATAACTAAATCTTCACAAAATTAACCTTAAAATCAGAACAATATTCTCAACAATAATTTAATCTTCACAAACTAAAACTTTTAAATAAAGCTAACCTTCTTAACCAAAACCAAATCTTCACAAAATTACATTTTAATCAAGGCAATATACTCAACCATGAACCAATACACATCTTCAGCGATAACTAAATTTTCACAGAAACCTTTTTGAATCATATCTAATTAAATTTTCAGAAAATTGAATTTTAAATTAGGACATCGTTCTTAACCTTTACCAAATTTTCTCAATCATAATCAAATTCCAACATAATTAAACTTTAAAACAACGCCATCTTCTCAATCACAATCAAACTATCACAACTTAAGAAGCAAGTGATTTACCTAAGTGTACTACTTTCACAAGAAACTGCATTTAAAATTGTGTACAGAAGATTAATGAGGCTTTGTCTATTTTTCCTTTTTCAAATGAGAATATGCTTGACAAGTCTTATCTTTTTGTATACTTACAATTTAAATAAATAATATACATGTAGCGATGCCTCTAGTTTTTAAAGTTAAATGAACTTGTTATCTATTGGAACAGACGAGATGTGCAATAATGCTTAGAATATAAGAATGCTTCACCAGGTATAACTGCAACAATAAAATTACTTCATTCGAATCATAGCGTAATGTCTGGTACCACTATCAATGAAAACAAACGTACGAGAAAACTGTCGTATATTACTCCAGACGGCGGTTATGGTTACGTTGTTGCTGCAGCTTTAATGATATTTACAGTAAGTCATTAGAAAACTTTTGTTACTCACAAATCTATTGATAAGTAACTTTATGATTTACTAACCGATCGCAATAATCTGCACTAATAATTAAATTATTTGAATAACAAGAGCCTTACTTGATGATGGCCGCGTTGTCATCGAAGTGGAATGAAATAACAGTCAGAATTTCGGCGTCGATTTATAAAATCATAGTGATGATTCAAGTTTAGCTTATTTTTATTATTGTTATTAACTAAAAATTATCAAAAGCTATCTAAATGCATCAGTACATCCCTCTCCATTACAAGGTCACCAGTCAGAAGGAACGCAATTGTATCTTGAGCATATTGAAAACATCACACGTAATTGTTGGAATTCTAAATTGTTTAAAGGAAGTTGTTGTTGGTGTTTTAGTTTCATTCTAGGTGTCATTAGCATTTTTATCACCGTTTGTAGGTAATTAGTGGGTAAATAAAAACAAAACAAACTTTCGTAAGAAGATTCGCCGGGATTCGTTTCAGCAAGTAGATATCCATATATTTAAATTAACCTTGTTGGAGCATACGTAATCCTAAAACGTAGCATCGTACTACAGATGGCGCTCACCACGCCATTTGTGATATTTTCTAAAACGCGCTGTTAGGACAGCAGGTAAAAACTGGTCAATGTTCTGTCGGAGCTGTCTGCGACGCGCTGATGAGATCTGAGAAGATCGAAATCGCGATCCGCGTCTGGCAGTTTCGACAGAATACAGACCACTTCGAATTATTTTATTAAACTTTCGTAAAATAAAATCCACTGTATAGGCAGGTATATATTAATGACAATGTGAAACATTCAAAACAAAGTAATTTCATTTCAAATAGCTGAAATTACTTGCTAAGTATTATTATTTTCGGCTGTAGTTTCTCTTTTCTTTGCAAGAAAATAATCAGATGATAGCGGTAACGGGATGCTAGTTTCAGGTGAAAGACTTGTCCTCAATTATGCCATTGCCTAAAATTTCAATGGAATGAAAATACCACTAAAAAGGAACGATCTTTTTCCTAAAAACAGAAAGGCTCCTTACGAATACGTAGCCAAAAGTAACTGGAACGCATCGACATTATTCAATTACTGAATATTTATCCTTTATGTGCTTGTTTATACTTACCTCTGATCTAATAAGAGGTCTAGCAGCCTTCGACGGTCGATCGTCGGGTCTATCGATGGGCGATTTTGTTTTTTCAGTACTAAAATAGTTATTTTTCTATTTATTGTAATTCGTATTTTAATCGGATTCCATTTAATGTAATAAATAAGTAAGTAAAAATCAGGCTGTTTCCAACTATGGATACCAAGCGGCATGGCTCAGAGGTTTATCATAGCATTCGAGAGGACGCCAGTTCGTTTCCGGGTCCGTTTGGTCCAAGTTTTTCTGTGGTTGGATCACTTAGGTAAATGCTGGGGCAGTAATATTCCACTAATAATCTTTCATTCTCTTCTGTCTTCATTTCGTCCGTCTCATCTTTCTCACCCGAACCACCACCCAACCATTCCCAGTATTTCTGAAAGGAGGCTGAAGAGGGCCTTTTTCTCTACCTTCCGGTGTAGTCCGGAGGGACTGCCCGCCTACCAGCATTACTGACTGGTGGGAATGATACATCCAAAAGTGTTTTTTTTTTTTGCTATTGATGTCGTGTTCTTTATTTACAAGCAAAGGTTTTGTCATGCGAGCTCCTGCTTGACGGTTAGGTTGATTGTGACGTTGTTTATTCTTCATTAAAATTATCCAACTGTGTCTAATCTTTAATTTTTCGTCTTTGTTGACGTTGGTGCGGTAGTGTAGAATTTCAAGCACTTCCATTCGGGCTGAATCATAATATCCGTTGGGACGTGTCAATACTTTGGTATCGTCAAAAGCAGTCTTACGTCCTCTTTTCAATGTATGTAAACGACAACTGACCTCCGGCTGGTAAAAAGAATATGCCTGTCTGTCGTCATTCATATGTATACTTTATGACAACTAGGCAAACTATTGCGCTGTAGGGGATACAGAGGTTTCTTGGAGTTGTGTAAGTGTTGGAAGACTTCTTTGAATGCAGAGTTTTTCACACCGCTTTTCGTAATAGACGAGCTATTATATCCGTTTTCCCAAAAAAAGGAACAATTGTACTGCAACTTCTTCCTGTAAATGACGTAACCCGAACTTCCTTTATGTTTTTCTTTCAATCATAACGCCAAGGAATGATGGGATCGTATTGCGTTCTGTTTCTATGGTGAATTTGATGCTACCTGTTCAGATAATCCAGTAAGTCGTACAGTGATTATTTCCCACAGTATCATACAATAAATGTCCATCTATGTACCTACACTGTCTGTGATTACGTTTCTTAGAATCCTCTTTTAACGAATAGCATATGCGGTAAGGCTTTTATTAAGTATAATTTCATTTTAGTGTGTAACATTTGTGCCAAATACCTGCTTTGGATTGATCTATGGATCCTATTTGGCTCAAATAGGTGATGAAACAAGATCTGTTACTACAGTCACATCCTTCTTCAACACTGCATTTCATTTTTCTGGTATGAAAATTAAAAATAATTATTTGTGCTTTTTAAGAATTGAAATAAGTGTTTTATGAAGTTGCAAATATAGTAACGAAACGTCAGACAAAATTACAATCCTTTTCTTTGATTATTCACTTTAATACATATATATATACTATTTGTTTGATAAAATGAAGGACTTTCGAAAAGAACCTTCCTTTGACCAAGAAATTGAAAAACTAAAAATAAGCATGTTTTGTGTAAATGGCATGGTAATTTTCAATTTTGCTAGAAAAAGTAACACATGTACCTAAAAACCAACCTATTGAGCAAAAAATAGTCATAATTTAGCTATAACATATTTAAAAGAGTACTCATATTTGTAAATATATAGGGTTGTTCGGAAAGTCATTTCGTTTTTTTTTGTGGAAATGAAAGACAGTTTTCGTATAATAAACAAATACTTTATTAAATTATATATTGACCGTTCTGGTCCAACACCTTTTGCCATCTTTCTGGTAGTAGCATAATTCCACGCTCATAAAATTTTTGGTCTTTGCTGGCAAAAAACTGATCGAGGAGGTTTTTGACCTCCTCATTTGAGGTGAAGGTTTTACCGTCTAAAAAATTTTGGAGTGACCGGAACAAATAATAATCCGATGGTGCCAGGTCTGGAGAATATGGTGGGTGTAGCATTGTATCCCATTCAAGCTGTAAAAGCTTTTGGCGAGTGACCAAACTTGTGTGAGGTCTCGCGTTGTCTTGGTGAAACACTACACCTTTCCTGTTGATTAGTTCTGACCTTTTCTGTTGAAGTGCATCATTCAGTTTGTCCAGCTGATGACAGTAGACTTCCGAATTAATCGTTGTGTTATCCGGTAAAAGCTCAAAAAAAACGATTCCTTTAAAATCCCACCAAACAGACAGCATCACCTTTTTTTGGTGAATATCGGCTTTGGAAATGGTTTGAGCCGGTTCATCTTTTTTGCTCCATGACCTCTTGCGTTTGACGTTGTTGTATACAACCCATTTTTCGTCCCCAGTGATGATGCGCTTCAAAAACGGATCATTTTCGTGACGTTTGAGAAGCGAATCGCAGACGTCAATGCGGCGACACAGATTTCTCTCTGTGAGAACATGGGGAACCCATACATCGAGCTTCGAGGATAATCCCAGGCCTTTCAAGTGGTCATAAACTGTTGAATTTGATAAATTTAACCTCAATCCGATCTCACGTGTTGTTATTCGCCGGTTCACATCAACTAATGCCTTTATCGCGTCTTTATCAGCTTCAACCGGCCTTCCCGAACGTGGTGCATCTTCGACATCAAAATTGCCGGATCGAAATTTAGCGAACCAGTTCTGGCACTGGCGTACTGTCAACACACCTTCTCCATACACATCAGTCAATTTCTTTCTGGCTTGAACAGCATTTTTACCCTTTCTGTAGTAAAACAGTAAGATATGTCGAAAATGCTGCTTATCGCTCTCCATATTTAAAAGGGCACCAACCAAAAACTACTGCGTAGAATTAATTGGAATTTTTCACACACAAGCCTTGCTATATGAGCTCTCAAAGCATATAAAAATTATACGGCTTCAATGTGAAGTTGGGTGCAAAAGAATACAATTAAATCCTCTGTCGGGAACAGACGAAATGACTTTGCGAACAACCCTATATATTTGTTGTAAAAAGTATGCAACATGAAGGTGCCAAATACTAGTGAAGATAATTAGTAAATTCTTAATAATTACACTTACCGGTACACTTTTGAAAGTGTTGCATACCTTGTAAGGTATTTTTCTTATTTTTGTATCTTGTACATTATATTTATGATTTATTTCTGCAAACCTAGGAATCTTTACAAACCTTCTACTTCAAAAATGTTCAGAGAGAACTGTGGCATTGATAGGAGCTTTGATGATTTTTGGGGCAAACTTAGGGACAATATTTGTAACCACTGTGGAACATTTGGTTATGACATATGCTGTAATACAAGGTAATTGCATATCTACAAATCTTAGACAACTACTAATCATAATAGAGAGGATTTAAATATCGCTTCTAGAGGAACAGTTTATGTAGACAGTTTTACTAGTGTAAAGTAAAGTTACATATTCCAATTCAGCTTTTACTAGACTTTGTAATTGTCCATAACTCCCATAAATATTTTACATATCGATTGCACTTAAGTCCTAAATAAGCAATTCGAGACAACATTTTGGATTCGCAAAAGTGGGTTGCATATTCAGTTTAATCATCATCATCATAAGGTCATCAGTCCTAAGACTGGTTGGACACGTACCTCCACTCTTTCCTATCCTGAGCGAAACTTCGCATTTCCCTAAAACTAGAACAGCCCACATCCTTAACTATTTGCGAAGAGTAATCTAATCTAGGTCTACCTCTACC
>NW_020442467.1:398603-424667 GCF_000699045.2 Agrilus planipennis
CTACAGATGGCGTTTACCGCGCCATTTGTGGTATTTTCTAAAACGCACTGTTAAGACAGCAGGTAAAAGTTGGTCTGTGTTCTATCGGAGCTGTCTGCGACGCGCTGCTGAGATTCAAAAAGATCGAAATCGCGATCCGCGTCTGGCAGTTTCGACAGAATACAGACCACTTCGAATCATTTTATTCTATTAAGCTAACGTGCCTGTCACGTTGAGGTTGGCTACGCCACGATTCGTTATTAGCAAGTAGATATCCTCACAAGTGGACCTTGTTGGAGCATACGTAATCCTAAAATGTAGCACTGTACTACAGATGGCGTTTACCGCGCCATTTGTGGTATTTTCTAAAAGACTCATAGTCAGTCTGATAGTGTTAATACTCATAATAAGTAGGCACATTTCTCTTTTTATATATTCCCTAATATTAATAATTTACTTAGGTATCCGTTAATTAGTACATTATATCTGAATGTTAGTTATTATATCGCACATTTCTGAGAAAATTAATTGTAACCCAGGTACGTGAACGATTTTATAAATGTTTTCGCGTTTTCTCTTAAACTACGGAGTCTGAAAAAGAAAATATGTGCCACAATTTCATGTTAAGATCATTAGTTCACTTTTTCTGGCATACTTCAGGATTTTCAGAGAATCCTAAGGAGAAAAATACGTACCAAACTATTTTTATTTACTTAGTTCTCATAATAGAATTTTCTTTCATCCATTTGTTATTTTTCTTGAGATTTCTTCCTTTCAAGATAATTAGAAGAAGTTCATTCAAAGCTTCATAATGGACCTTTGACCGATTGTATTTCTACTAATGAGTCCCTACAGCGACTGCTTAAAGAATTTGTATGGTTGTTGCTTAATCAGAGATATCTCAGTTAAATGTATTAATTTGGTACTTCTTTTTATTTAGAAGACAGCAATGTTCTTTGATATTATAAGTTCTTTGATATTATCCATTTATACGGTTTCATGTAATTCTAGCGTCTGTTTATTGCGTTTACTTTTGTTATCACAAAAAAGAAACATCTTTCTAAGAGTTTTTGAGTCTTTCTTTAATTAAACAATTTCTACTGAATTGATAATGTCGACGATTTTTAAACGATTATTCAAGATTTCCTAATAATTTAACTTCCAATTACACATAGTATTTAAAAAAATACACTTATGAGTAATTCATATGCACTGTATAAGGATCTAAAATGATGAAATATTTTTTTGGCTATAGCTCTTGTGAATTTTGCAGATAGTTCACGTTCCTAAATTACTAAAATCCACGTGGTAGGACATTACATTTTGTTCAGGTGGATATGAAATTTCAAAACTGAGTAGATTAAAAAGATTAATGAATGAATGTATACGTAAAGGCTAATTCAGTCAGTAATTTTCAAATCATAAGTTCCAGTTGATTGCCTATCCACGCTGCGTGTGACAGGTTCGATGCAGCCTAGAGATAAAGTGTGTTTTTTGACACCTTCACTATGCACAAAATTTGCGAACAAATTTGAACAAACGTCGTATTTTAGTTAAATGGGTCTATTGAATTTTGTTGCTGTTAAAGTAGGTAAAACAAAAATGTATTGATACTCTTTAAGTCCTGTTTAAAGTCTCATACGCACAATGTGAGGCATCAAAGGTGTAAGTAGATAATGTTGTTAATATAAGTGTAGGTATTTACATAATTTATTTTCTACAATTGATATTTATCGATACATTTATTCATTACATTACAGGATTGGGGATTGGAATTTTCTTAGCAGCTATACTAACAGTTTTTAATTTGTATTTCGACGAAAAGAAAAAAGTTGTCATGGGCGTGGGCCAATCTTTTACAGTTATGATCACAATTTTTTATCCAATGTTCGTTAAGAATTTATTGGATGCATACGGTTTTCGAGGAACGGTAGCAATTTTAGCAGCAATTAGTTCGCATGTTATACTTGCGGCTGTATCACTTCATCCTGTTAAAATGCATATGAAGAAAGTTGTTATGACCGATATGGAAATAGAATTTGGTAAGTTATTGTTTTCTTATAACCGATTTGAAGATAACTGCGTAAACTCTTCACAAATAATAATGAGTCATTTATATATTTACAAACATAATATACAAACGTAATACCTATATATTATGTAGGATACAATTTAAAACTAGCTAAAATAATAAATTATTTNACTTTTATTTATTTTCATACAATACTGTTTTGTCAATACCTCTTCCATTTTATTTAAAGCTAATTCCAACTCCTCTTTGCTAGATGCTGGTACTGTTATATCATCTGCAAATCTAAGCATATTAATCTTTTCTCCCTGTATATCAATCCCTACAGTTGTACTGTCTTTAATGATGTTGATCGCGTCTTCGATGTTTAGATTAAGAAGTAGCGGTAACAGTTTGCATCCCTGTCTGACTCCCTTCCTAATATCTACTTCTCTACGTTGCAGTATACGGTAACGAATACTTTTTCAGGATGTACCTGCTACACTCGAAAATATCGACGTCTAAATCACTACGACATTGTGTCATCCTAAGAAGTGTCAACTTATTTTTCGCGATTTTACTAATATTTCAACAGATTTAAGGCAAGAATGTTAAGAATCATTCTATGAGTGTCTGCTTCAAACATTTCATAACCGGGTACATAAAGTTGAATGTTCCAAAATTCTATTATTCTTCTTCTGTCCTAACTGCAGCGTAAAAATAAAAATGTACGAAGACATTATAAACTTTTATTAATATGTACCTCTTAGTGAGTTAAGGCTTTATTTCTTTTTTATTAGAAGTAGTTGTAACGGGGTGTATAGAACTTCTTTACTACTGATTACATCTTCGTTGAGCTTTCTGGTAAACAATACTTACGTTGCAACTTTTGAAGTCAACTTGTGTAGATACCATAGGCGCAAGCACAAAAGTCTTTAACGGTTTTAAACTTTTTATAGGGTGCTTACGTTGAAGGACTAGATTTCCAGGCTGAGCACTTTTTAGAACAAGACATATCCCTTTGTAATGACTCCGTGTAAGTCGAATAAACTCAATGACAACCTTGACGCGAAAGGTAAAAGAGTACCAAGTGTCATATAAAAAAGTGAATGGATTTCTACAAAATTACAAAAATTTTCAATATCGACTTTTGTAATGATTAAGTTGGATAGCAAGTAACCGTTTTGTTTTTCTTAGCTATCCCTTGTAAGTCAGAATGAAATTGAAAACTTTACTTCATTAAATATTGTTATACCGAGTAAGCAATGATTTTACTCAAAACCGCCCTGTATTTTCAGTCATGTGGGCAATGTTACGATGAACATCTTGTGATTTTTTTGTGATGTGCACGTATGATGTCACTCAGTACTCATTTACGTAATGGTCATGTAAGGAGAGTTCGAAGTTTTCACAAAAATGCATGTACTTTTTAGTCAGCTACCTGCATCTATATCAATATTATATTACCCACATAAAAAGAATAAACCTTTTCACGATTTGTTGTTTAAAACTTTGATACCAGATATATTTTTAAGTTAGTGGAAGGGTGATTACCAAAAGGAAAATTGCTGATCACAAGAAACTTTAATTAATCGATAATTTATTCAGAAACTTAAAACATTGATTTATAATTGACTTTGCAATAACTATAATTTAGATTCTCAAACATACTCACTCTTGCACAAATATATAAAATAGAATAATTATATTCTAGTAAATTGCAAAAAATTCAAATCAAAAGTAATTGTCCACAAACAAGAGTAGAAATAATAAAAAAAAATAAAAGTAATTTTAAAACCATAAAATAAACGTATACTTATTGTAATATCAACACTATACAATATACTCTACCTGAGAGAAACATGCAACTATGATATCCACCTAAAGAGAAAGAATCTTCTGCAAATGCTGTGGAAGGGGTAATCATAAACGGGGTAATTTAGACAGTCTCCACTTTCCACAATAAACTTTTTGCTTTTAAACTGAAAACTTACCAATACATCAAATCCTGGGATTTGAATCAACCTGTTCTCCACATGTGGTGTCTTACCTCGTTGCCTCCACTTCTCTTCTTATGCATCACGCGGCAAAATGTAGTCCAAAACGTTTGCTATTGATTTTATTAACCAATAGTACATTGGCCACATGTATATTTTTCTCTCTTCCTTTAAATACTCTTATGTTTCCGTTCGGGAACCTTCTCGAACCGTCCGGAAATGTTTCTTTTCCTTTGAACTGTTTAATTGCTTTCGCAGAACGCAGGTACGACACACACATTTACAAATACGGCGCACATGAAGAAAGGCGCCCGCGGCTAGTCGGCAAATCGATAAGCCGCTCACACACACGTACGCCCGATCGCACACAAATACCCTCGTGCTCGCTACTATATTAAATACAGAGATGTGATTTATTTGAAATACTTGCATTTAAAATGCAAATCGAAAATAAAAAATATTTTATACTTAAGTAAATGTAGTTAATTAAATAAGTACTACAAAAAAAGTATTTTGAAAATACGTATTTTGCGTTTAACATTTAAAATACAAAAGGGAAATCTNATTTAGCATTTAAAATACAAAAGAGAAATCTATATTGTATTTTACATTTGAAATAACAAATCAATAAAGTATTTGCATTTTGTATTTAAATACTTTTAAAAAAACATTTTTCATATCTCTAATAAAATACCCAATTATGAAATTTAAAGGCCTCATCTCAACTTGTCACTACAAAAGGACATAAAATAGATAGAAAATTGGTTCATTTAGAAGGTTATATACTTGAACAAAATATAACTGAAGAAATCTAATAATGTCGACGTTCGACGATAATAATACAAGGAATTATTTTTCAGGGAACACCCAAATCCTTCGTTATTAAGAAGTCCGTCTTATTACAATTTAGCTGTTGGAATTTCTGCCGTTGTAATCTCAGAACTAAATTTTCTGGCTTTACTGCCTGGATATTTGACGAAACGTGCCTTTACCAAAGAAGATATAGCTACCATAATGACTGTTAATTTTACTGCCGATTTGGCTAGTCGTCTCTGCTTCACGTTGTTAATGGGCGTTACCAATGTTTCCAGTCGAGTCTTGTTTTTGGGATGTACATTTATCTTTATGGTTGTACGATTTGGTAAGAAACAATACGACATGTACCACACGACAGAGAATTAATATTCTAATAGAAATGTCCTTTGTCAATTTTTAATGCACTGCATAATCATTATCCGGTTCCACTTCTACGCTACGCGGAAAAGAAAAGGTTAGAAGCGTTCAAAAAGCTAATGATGAGGATACCGTGAATAGAAAAGGTTAGAAATGAAGAGGTATTAGAAAGAATAGGAGACTATCGAAGTCAATAAAAAATGGGCGAGATTGGTTGGTAGGACACCTTCTCAGACATGAAGGTATAGTCAGAAACATATTAGAGGCAGAAACAGGAATTAAAAGGAGTATAGGTGAACCTAGATTAGATTACTATTCGCAAATAGTTAAGGATGTGGGATGTTATAGTTTTAGGGAAATGCGAAGATTAGCTCAGGATAGTTTATATTATGGTTATAAAAGGTTTCCTTGATTCCGTTATTTTAAATAATATGCTCAACAATAAACAGCTTTTTTATTTCTTAAAAATAGGAATTGATCACTCATCCACACGTCGGGAAGCTTTTGCTACATCCCCCTTCTCCCCTACCTCTCCCTTGACTTTATGACGTTACAGGATACCATAGAGTAAGTTAGAGCTTACAACACTGCCAATCATGAGTAATGATTTTACATTAAGTAAGCCGATTGGATGGGACGAAACGTTTTAGTCATTAGTAGGTATCTCAGTAGCAACGAATACCCACCAGATGGCGATACACTGCCTGTATTTGTTATAATAATGTTTGCATAATTGGCTCAAACCTGTTTCGGGTGTACACTTGTCCGATAGGTAGGTATCGGTAATATTGTCGCATAGAGTCACCTCACCATCTATTTCCTCTGAATCATTTTTTAAACATATCGTTTGAAAACAGTCAAATTGAAATCTGAAAATTCACTTTCAGATTTTGTTTTTCCAAATTTTATAATATGATAGGCNACCAGATGGCGATACACTGCCTGTATTTGTTATAATAATGTTTGCATAATTGGCTCAAACCTGTTTCGGGTGTACACTTGTCCGATAGGTAGGTATCGGTAATATTGTCGCATAGAGTCACCTCACCATCTATTTCTTCTGAATCATTTTTTAAACATATCGTTTGAAAACAGTCAAATTGAAATCTGAAAATTCACTTTCAGATTTTGTTTTTCCAAATTTTATAATATGATAGGCATTAAACATGTGTTCACCTTCAAGAAAATTTAGTTTTCGGGGTCTTGTGTTGTGACTCTACATTATGAGACGAAATGTTTTAGTTTTCACTTCAAGATCGGATTATTGGTGGATTATGGTAACATCCGGGTGCCTCGGTGCTATGAGAGGTCCTCTTTACACTTTCATCGCGTTGGTAATTGATGAAGAATATCCACAACAATTTCCAAAAGCATTTAGTTTTTACATGGTTATAAGTGGAATTACAGCTTTTAGTGTGGGTCAAATTTTATGTAAGTAATTAACCTTCTTGCATTGTACGATTTTTAAAAGCTTTCCTTTCGTAATTAGAAATAATAGAAAACACTATTCTCTTATATAGAATACTAACTAATACTATGCAGGTATTATAATGGGTTTAGGTGGATTAGCACGGACAATTATGAGATAATTATGTTATTCTATTAATGAAAAAAGTTTTAGGGGACGGGGAAAGTTTCACTAAAATGAATTTACAGATTCGTTAGAAGTACCGCAGCAATTAATTGCTAACCAATAACTTGTGGTCGGATTTGAAATTGTTAACTTTCATCTTCTTCCATTATTGTTTTTGTAGTTTATGTCAGCTGATCGTTAGTGCACCATTTATTGTATTAACTGACCGTTAATATGACTACCTAAAATGTATTTTATTGTTTAACAGGTGTAGAAGAATATTTACAGTAGATGTTTGCATGTTTGTTTCACCGATGTAGTGAACCGCTAACTTACTTTACAAACGTACTGCATTTGTGAGTATTTCAGTGGCAGCGAATACCCGCTAGATGACGATGCCTGTACTTTTTCCAAATTCTATAATACGACAGGCACTAAATACGCGTTCACCTTCAACAAAATTTATTTT
This sequence comes from Agrilus planipennis, assembly GCF_000699045.2. Lineage (NCBI taxonomy): Eukaryota > Metazoa > Arthropoda > Insecta > Coleoptera > Buprestidae > Agrilus > Agrilus planipennis. The sequence continues at coordinate 405,803 of NW_020442467.1, forward strand.
TCGAGGTCTTGCGTTTGCTCAATTACATATTGTGCCAATTGTAATCACTAGAAGTTATTTTGAAAATTGTCTTCTAATGCTTCCCGACCAATATTCCTACTTTATGTTACTTTTCGTGTATTTTTGCTTGATTTTTAAATTGTATTTTCTTTAAACGAATTACTGTTCTAAAAATATACCTACCTACTCACTCTTTTTCAGATTTCATTGGTTATATGTCACAGAATGATGAAATGGTGTTGCACGTACTTACCATACTGCTCCTGGTAGTAGTTGTAACTTGGGCACCGGAAATGCTTTACAGAAAAATAAAAAGTATTAAACTACTATCTGGAAATAAATAAATAAATCTTTAACGTATAAATTTTTGTATTTATTGTAATTANTCTATGTTTACGATATTCCCTACAACGTCTGTCGTGAGTAGAAGTGGGCGTTCTGTCAGCAACCGCTCTATTCTCCTTTTTATTTATTGGTGTCCTCTGCAATTCCTACCTGACATCTCTTTTCTATGTTTACGAAATCCCCTTCAACTTCTGTCGTGTGTATAGGTGGGCATTCTGTCAACAATCGCTCTATTATCATTTTTATTTATTGATTTCCGCTGCAATTCCTTCCTGACATCTCGTTTCTATGTTTACGATATTCCCTACAACGTCTGTCGTGAGTAGAAGTGGGCGTTCTGTCAGCAACCGCTCTATTCTCCTTTTTATTTATTGGTGTCCTCTGCAATTCCTACCTGACATCTCTTTTCTATGTTTACGAAATCCCCTTCAACTTCTGTCGTGTGTATAGGTGGGCATTCTGTCAACAATCGCTCTATTATCATTTTTATTTATTGATTTCCGCTGCAATTCCTTCCTGACATCTCGTTTCTATGTTTACGATATTCCCTACAACGTCTGTCGTGAGTAGAAGTGGGCGTTCTGTCAGCAACCGCTCTATTCTCCTTTTTATTTATTGGTGTCCTCTGCAATTCCTACCTGACATCTCTTTTCTATGTTTACGAAATCCCCTTCAACTTCTGTCGTGTGTATAGGTGGGCATTCTGTCAACAATCGCTCTATTATCATTTTTATTTATTGATTTCCGCTGCAATTCCTTCCTGACATCTCGTTTCTATGTTTACGATATTCCCTACAACGTCTGTCGTGAGTAGAAGTGGGCGTTCTGTCAGCAACCGCTCTATTCTCCTTTTTATTTATTGGTGTCCTCTGCAATTCCTACCTGACATCTCTTTTCTATGTTTACGAAATCCCCTTCAACTTCTGTCGTGTGTATAGGTGGGCATTCTGTCAACAATCGCTCTATTATCATTTTTATTTATTGATTTCCGCTGCAATTCCTTCCTGACATCTCGTTTCTATGTTTACGATATTCCCTACAACGTCTGTCGTGAGTAGAAGTGGGCGTTCTGTCAGCAACCGCTCTATTCTCCTTTTTATTTATTGGTGTCCTCTGCAATTCCTACCTGACATCTCTTTTCTATGTTTACGAAATCCCCTTCAACTTCTGTCGTGTGTATAGGTGGGCATTCTGTCAACAATCGCTCTATTATCATTTTTATTTATTGATTTCCGCTGCAATTCCTTCCTGACATCTCGTTTCTATGTTTACGATATTCCCTACAACGTCTGTCGTGAGTAGAAGTGGGCGTTCTGTCAGCAACCGCTCTATTCTCCTTTTTATTTATTGGTGTCCTCTGCAATTCCTACCTGACATCTCTTTTCTATGTTTACGAAATCCCCTTCAACTTCTGTCGTGTGTATAGGTGGGCATTCTGTCAACAATCGCTCTATTATCATTTTTATTTATTGATTTCCGCTGCAATTCCTTCCTGACATCTCGTTTCTATGTTTACGATATTCCCTACAACGTCTGTCGTGAGTAGAAGTGGGCGTTCTGTCAGCAACCGCTCTATTCTCCTTTTTATTTATTGGTGTCCTCTGCAATTCCTACCTGACATCTCTTTTCTATGTTTACGAAATCCCCTTCAACTTCTGTCGTGTGTATAGGTGGGCATTCTGTCAACAATCGCTCTATTATCATTTTTATTTATTGATTTCCGCTGCAATTCCTTCCTGACATCTCGTTTCTATGTTTACGATATTCCCTACAACGTCTGTCGTGAGTAGAAGTGGGCGTTCTGTCAGCAACCGCTCTATTCTCCTTTTTATTTATTGGTGTCCTCTGCAATTCCTACCTGACATCTCTTTTCTATGTTTACGAAATCCCCTTCAACTTCTGTCGTGTGTATAGGTGGGCATTCTGTCAACAATCGCTCTATTATCATTTTTATTTATTGATTTCCGCTGCAATTCCTTCCTGACATCTCGTTTCTATGTTTACGATATTCCCTACAACGTCTGTCGTGAGTAGAAGTGGGCGTTCTGTCAGCAACCGCTCTATTCTCCTTTTTATTTATTGGTGTCCGCTGCAATTCCTACCTGACATCTCTTTTCTATGTTTACGATATTCCCTACAACGTCTGTCGTGAGTAGAACTGGGCGTTCTGTCAACAACCACTCTACTCTACTTTTTATTTATTGGTGTCCGCTGCAATTCCTACCTGACATCTCGTTTCTATGTTTACGATATTCCCAACAACGTCTGTCGTGAGTAGTAGTGGGCGTTCTGTCAACAACCACTCTATTCCCCTTTTTATTTATTGGTGTCCGCTGCAATTCTTACCTGACATCTCGTTTCTATGTATACGATATTCCTTACAACGTCTGTCGTGAGTAGATGTGGGCGTTCTGTCAGCAATCGCTCTGGTCTAGTTAGTAAGTTGAAAGAAGAAATTAAATGCGACAGTTTTATTGCAGACTATGCTAACTTTAAACATCTTAACTATCTGCCTGTATTTGTTATAATAATGTTTGCATAATTGGCTCAAACCTGTTTCGGGTGTACACTTGTCCGATAGGTAGGTATCGGTAATATTGTCGCATAGAGTCACCTCACCATCTATTTCCTCTGAATCATTTTTTAAACATATCGTTTGAAAACAGTCAAATTGAAATCTGAAAATTCACTTTCAGATTTTGTTTTTCCAAATTTTATAATATGATAGGCATTAAGTATGCGTTCACCTTCAAGAAAATTTAGTTTTCGGGGTCTTGTGTTGTGACTCTACATTATGAGACGAAATGTTTTAGTTTTCACTTCAAGATCGGATTATTGGTGGATTATGGTAACATCCGGGTGCCTCGGTGCTATGAGAGGTCCTCTTTACACTTTCATCGCGTTGGTAATTGATGAAGAATATCCACAACAATTTCCAAAAGCATTTAGTTTTTACATGGTTATAAGTGGAATTACAGCTTTTAGTGTGGGTCAAATTTTATGTAAGTAATTAACCTTCTTGCATTGTACGATTCTTACAAGCTTTCCTTTCGTAATTAGAAATAATAGAAAACACTATTCCCTTATGTACAATACTAACGAATAATATGCCGGTATTATAATGGGCTTAGGTGGATTAGCACGGACAATTATGAGATAATTTAGTTATTTTGATAATGAAAAAATTTTAGGGGTGGTTTCCTTAAAATGAATTTATTGATAAGTACAGATTCGTTAGAAATACCGTAGCAATTTTTAATTACTAACTAATAAGTTGTGGTCCGATTTGAGTTGAAAATGTTCAANAAAGAATCCCTGAAAAGTCATTTCAATTAAGATCTAATAATTTCTAGTCCAAAGATTAGCCCCTACACTAAAGCCCCCAGAAAATTACTGACCTTACCTGTTTCTGTTATTTCTGTAGTAGGAAGTTTCTCCCAATTAAAAAGAATAGAAAATGATTTAAGATCAAGTATGGATAAGAATACGCTCAGCGGATTGGCATTAATTTCAATAGAAAATGAAATGGCAACTACATTAAATTATAACGATTTAGGGTGTGTCCCGAAATATAACTCAGCATACTGGCCAGTGTTGATGAGGTCATGAATTGACGCCATATTGTACAGTCGTGTGTGCATCAGTGTTTGAGGAATTTTTTATAGTAAGAAACTTTAATGACTTTTGAAGCAAAATTGTTGTAAACGAGCACAAACACTATTCTCAATGCATTGGTCAGTACATTTCGGAACGAATCAACAGTATGACATCGATTTATGATGTCATCAGCACTGGCCAGTATACTGGGTTATATTTCCGAACACACCCTTAATTTCTACTTTTGCAGAAAATAAAGCTGGAAAATCTGTTTGGTTTTTTTACTGATGTTTATATTGTTTAATTTTGAATTGTACGAGAAATGTATACATTTCCCAGGATATATGTGTATTAAAAAATCATTGAAACAATATTTTATAGGTTTGCTAAGTAGCCTCGGAATTGTATACATTTCCTAGGAATTATATACAATTCCTAGATTTCATATATTTCCGTTTCATATTGTAGCGACCACGAGCGTGATTGTGTGCGATCGGGCATACGTGTGTGTGAACGGCTTATCGATTCGCCGACTAGCCGCGGGCGCTTTTCTTCATGTGCGCCGTATCTGTAAACGTGTGTGTCGTACCTGCGTTCCGGGAAAGCAATTAAACCGTTCAAAGAAAACGAGACTTCTCTGGACGGCTGAAGAACGTTCCCGAAAAGAGGCAAGGGAGTATAAAAAGGAAGAGGCGATTGCCGGAGTAGAGTAGAAATAAATTGACCGTTGCAGAAGTGAATCAAAAAATAAATAGACAGTGATAGAAGTAAAATAAATAGAACAGTGAAGAGTAACAGTAGTGTAAATAAATAGAATAATTACCTAACTTTAGTAATAATTTAATAGTGTTTTTAAGTCCTTTAGTAATAATTAGTGTAAATAAATAGTTTTTGTCGTTGTGAGTCTTAAAAGTTAATTTGTTAAACCCACGAACATTACAATATATACGATAACCAATATTTTTAAGGGAAGATATTTTTTAACAGTTTGCCCGAGGCGGTCTTAACTGTATAGACATTCCTGCGAAAAACTATAGATACTTTCACATAAAACGTATTGCTTTATGCCTACTTTTCGACTCTATAGCCTTTGCGATATTGCTCCAAAATTCAAACGAAATGTTTTAAAAGCAATTTTAGACAATGTTACTCGATCTTATCGTATGTGATCAGTGAAGCAGATATTGAGGAAAGGCTGAAAGCAAAAAAGGAATTCTGTAGCCATAAAACCGTACTAATGGTTTAGAAGGGTTGATGCGCAGGAAAATCGTTTTGTTTTAGAGAACCCGCCGATTCAAACATATTTCAAGTATTAACCCCATCGACGACGACGTGCTCATTTTTTGCTAATTCATCTACCTAGTTTTGTTGTTTTAAACTAATTTAATTCGAGATTAAATGAATCGATTTACACTCCAATAACTACCGATGTTAAATGCTGACTCATTTTGGGCGTAAAAATTGGAATTGATTAACGCGTTAGATGAAGCAAAATAATTAATTTGTCGTTTTCTTTTCGAAAGTCAAGAAAACTTGAAATTAAAGAAAACAGGCGTAATTAGATTNCTAATAATTTATCGACATTTTCTTTTGGTAGATTGTTTATTATTATTGGATCAGCCTCAGGCTTCCGTTTGTGAGAATATTCAAGTCATTTCTAAATATGTACTTTAAATGCCTGTTGTCATTCCTAATAATACAACAAACAATGAGACTTGGGCACTAATTTAGTTTTTGAATATGATTTATGAATACTGTAATTAAGTTGAATAAAAACAAAAACAACTTGACACAAAATGCTTTTACAGTTTTAAAAAGTAATAACTTAAAGTACTATAAGAAAAGAAAAACTTCATTCATTTAAGGCGCCTTAAAACTGTGTAGGTTTCCCGTGATGTAAAATATACCGAACGTAAGCAACACTTAATCTTTAAAATCAATCTCCAAAACCGATTAAAATCTTTTTATCACAATCATTATAAGTTACATTTTATATATTTTACTGTGAAAATTCATTTTTAATATTCAATCCCGCAACAAACTACCTCCAGTTAATGAGGAAAAATTTTGGTTGCTGTTGTCACACCCTTGCCGGGAATCGAACCCGGGACCTTTGGCTTTACGCGCCAATGCTCTGACCACTTAACTACAAGAGGTGACAACAGCAACAATGACAAACCGTACATATTAGGTTACAGATCTGTCGAACTAATGTAATTATATTAATACTATATATAAGAAACACTTTAACATTTAATAGTGGTTAATATTATTGGCGTGTAGCCATTCCTTTGCCGTCTAGTCCTATTAACGCTTTATACTCATTCATTTCTTTTCACATTTTGTTTCGGAACATGTTTCAAAGTCTAACTCTAATCTCCACATATCCTACATTTCCGTTTTTCTTCTTTCACCTAGTAATTGTTTTCAATGCCTACGTTCAATTCCCATTTTAAATATTGCCATAATTGTCAAATTGTCATTTCCCCTCAAATAGGCATTATAATTCGGTACTAACCTTCCGATAACCATTCCTTCATCCTTTCCGCATACTTCGACTTTTGTATTGTTCTCAAATCTTTCTCTCTTTCTTAACCATTTGCTCTTATTATTATTACCATCACTTCCTCTAAAGCTCATATCTCTTTCTCATATTAATTTTCATTACATGTTATTATGTTTATGTTATTTACATATATGCCATTCCATCGTCATTATTATCATGAGATCTTCAGTCTGAAGACTAATTGAACGCGTACCTCAACTTCTATGAATCCTGAACCAATCTTCGCATTTCTCGAAAACTACAGCTACCTACACCTCTATTTTTGAACATTAATGTAATCTTCATTTACCTCTGTCTTTCTTAATTCCTGTTTCTGATTTTAATGTCTCTAACTAACCCTTCATGTCTGTCAGGTTTCCTACCAACCTATCTCGCCTGTTTCTCTGTTCTTCTATATACAATACCTCAACATTTCTGTCCTTTTCTATCCAGGGCATTTTTAAGATATTCCCATAGCATGACGCCTCAAACGCTTCTAATCTTTTCCTTTCAGGAGCGCGCACCGTTTACCCTTGACATCCACTCAGAACCGTGTGCCAAATTTCCAAATTAACCTACGGAGTAGGTACACTAAGTGATCTCTTATTGACAGGGATCTGGGCTATTATTTGTTTTATATCTCTAAAATCTCCTCGTTAGTCACCTACTTTGACCGATGAACTTCACTAATGTATTATTATTACTTTTGAAATCTTCACTTAAAATTGGAAACACCTTTTTATCTTCACACATGTACATTTCTTAATGCCTAATTTAATCTCTCTTAAACCTTATTTATCGACCCCTACTTGACATAAATATGCGATTTTATAGAACCGTATTCGTTCACAATAAAATTCTTTTCATTGAATATTAACGTAATATCTCCATCCTCGAACTAGAAAACATGAAATATGCATTTTCTACGTCATTTGATCTAACGTGTCGTTATCATGCACCAGTCCCTTTTTTATGTAACCTGCTTATAAATTCATCAAATAGAAATGCAGGCAGATTACGACGTGACATAACAACGTTAATGACATTCATTGTGATGTTGTTATACTTTAGCTACAAACAGTTGTACATATATATCATTTTGAAATATGTAACAATAGATTTAAAAATGTTTGCTTTTTGGTAAATTACAACATCTAGTTCATGATAAGAGGCATCGGATAGTAGACACAAAATGCGTTTTACTAAAGCTTGAACTACTGTTTGGTATGTACTTACTATGACTGCCCATGTCGATCTTGACAATATTCGTCCTAAAAGGGCAACAGTGTATAAAAGGGTTCCTCCAGATGGTGGCTATGGCTATGTGATTGTAGCAGCTTTAACACTATTTATTGTAAGTTATTTTTATTGATTATATTTTTATTGTATATGTAGTAAATTCACGATGCGTAAATTAACCCTCCGTCATCAGTCGCGTCCATTAGGTCCAAAGGATCTATGCAGTGGTATCTTCATTACAGGCATTTAAAAGTTCGATTAATATATTGTACATGAAATGGTTCATTTACAATCGATTACCAAAACCACTTCGATTCTTGTGGAGATTCAGGTATCAATTCTGACCAGGTTACTATGTTTCTAATACTACTATAATTTACTAAGTAATCGTTTCAAGTTTAGCGTTTTTAATCTATAATAGGAGTTTTCTTTGAATATTGATGAAGGTGACTTACTATTCATCACCATGAGGTCGTCACTCCTAAAACTGGCTGGACACGACCTTCCTATCCTGAGCTAATCTTCACATTTCCCTAAAGCTAAATCCTTAACTATTTGTGAATAGTAATCTAATGTAGGTCTACCTCTACTGTTCTTAACTCCAGTTTTTGCCTTTAACATGTCTCTGACTAGCCCTGAGAAGCTGTCCTACCCATCTATCTCGCCTATTTCTTATTGACTTCCATAGAGTCCTATGTTCTCCTTTCTTTTTAATACCTCTTCATTTCTAATCTTATCTATCTACGGTATCCTTATTATTCGCATGCATATCAAACGCTTCTAACCTTTTCTTTTCTGCCACGCCCACCGTCCATGTTTCCCACCCGTACAGTGTCGCGCTCCAAACAAACACCTTTTCATTTTCGAATTTCTAAATTAACCGTTCGCGAGCATAGAAGTGACTTCTTTTTATTGAAGGCGATTCGACATTGCGCTATCCTCTGCTTTATATCCCTACTACTCCTTCCGTCTTGACTTATCTGACATCCTAGATACGGAAAATCAGCCACTTCTTCTAATTTTTAGTCTCCTATATTTGCTCTACGTATATCATCTGCAAGCTGCATAAGCTTACTATTATCAATGATTATTTGGATTTTTGTAATAATTTGGTATGACCTTGTTTAATTGTACTATAGGTAGGTACGCTTATCTCCTGAACTATGAGGTAACGATGAGTTAGAGGTAAGTTTTCGATCTAAATGAGACGTGCCTTTTCCAAAATAATTTGGTTTCATTTCTCTATAGTTCATTAGTAACACAACATAATTTCATACTTTTCAAAACTAATAATTAGACACAATAAACAGCCACACAAAAAGAAACTTTCGGCCTAGGGATCTAACTATGTAATATGCATGATATTGGGGTCGCTGAATCCAAATCTGAGGTCAACTCAACTTCAGCAAGTCAGGGTTTGAACATAAATAAAAACACACTCCGAAACCTACTGAAACCTTTAATCAAGATAATCCCAAGCGATTTTAAAACTAAAAAACCCCCATCAACTCTTCCACTAAATGTATAACTTCATGATCCTTTAAATTCCTAACTCTAAAACCTTATGACCCCATAACCCTCATAATAACAATACTGTAACAGTATTACTCAGTCTCTTTGGTTTTGGAGTTTACTCCTTAAGAATCGATTTCGTTTATAGCCCCCGGTATGAAAATATGATGGGTGGTATAGTAAAATCGAACGTTAACAAAAGGCGTTATCTTTTACAAACGAATTAATCTTAGCGTCATTTAAGAGAACTTTTTAACATTAAATAACTTTTCGTGGTAACTGTTGGGAGATGACGGAAGTAAGGTTGACCTTGAATAATCCTAAAAAGTGGTGAAAATTGAGGTGGCAACACGGTATATAAATTTATATATTTTTTTTGAGTAAGGGTTAAATAAGGGTGGGTAGATGTGTAAGGGGGGCGCATTTATCTGACACTTAACCTACATTATACGGTTGTAAAATGTTCATTTTTAGCCTCCACCTACCTCGCCTCCACTCCAGTGCCGCCACTTTATGTCAATGAGTATGAAGTCCTTGAACCATTAAAGAAATTCTTATTTTTTCTATTAAAAGATTTTATATTATGTATATATATTTCCACTGACTACTGCTGTCCTTCTTACACTCGTGCATCTTATATTAGCACCTTGCAGACGATCAGCTAAATCTTTGCTCAATTGTTTTTAATGTGTAACGAATAAAGCTTAATGCCAGCACCTCTAAAGCATTTTTGATTTTCATATACTTTCTTTCAGCTTTCTACATTAGTTCCTCATGCATGTTTTGGATTGCTTTATGGATCATATTTAGCAGATCGAGGGGATGAAACAAGTTCTGTTACTACAGTGGCGTCCCTTTACAGTTGCATTTATCATTTCTCTGGTATTATTGTTATACTAATAAATATTAATACAGGGTGAACCAAAAGTCCCAATATAGGCCGACAACTTAAAAATCACGAGCTGTAAAAACCGTGTCTTATAAGTCCTAAACTACAGAATTTCTTGCTAATTATTTATTTTGGTCTTGGTACGCTGTCAATTTTGTAAAAAAAGCTGATTTTTAAGATCTTTGAGGAAGAAACGGAAGTACGTGTCCAATCAGCCTTCTGGCTGAAGACTTTATGTTGATGATGAGGGTTGGACTCATTGAAGAAAACACATAAGAACTTATTCCAATTTTTATTTAGGTACAAAAAGATCGTTTCGATAAAAAATAAATTGTCTTAATATTGACCTTGAAAGTGATTATCAACGTTAGTACAAGAAGTACAGTAAGTACAAGAAGTAATGTAAAATACTCACACTTACAACTTGAGTAAAAAACATTTTGACACATGGCTCTTCGTCAGCTTATGCTGGGACATTTAACATCCCTTATATCTATGGACTCATTAGAATTTATGCTATCATTCACGGTTTTCGGATAGAAAACCAGGTACTAAGGTACCAACTGACTATGATGCTTATCATCCCAACTGACCCGTAGCAAAACCACGACTAACGGCTTCGATGTAAAGTTTATGAACACTTCAGCACAGTGTAAAGATTCCATACAGTAGGTTCACCTCCAAGCCACGCCCATACACCCCTCTCCTATCGATGCTTTACCATTTCGTCAATGAGTTCCTCGCTAAGCAGGGGCTGGCTTGTTCAGAGTGTCATCGTGAAGCCACAGTACAAAAATTTGTTGTAAACACTTTGGTAAAATTATTGAAACGACATCGTAAAGTTAATTTATGATGGCCTGCAAAAACCTGAGGTGTGTATACCTGTATAGAATCTTTATACTATGACTTCAGTATCAAAACTAACTTAACTCTCAAAAAATACATCGAAATATTTACCAAATGTTATTAACTTAAATAAATAATACTGGATTCATGTAGATTCATTCATTCACGTTTATATCTAGAAATATTTAATGAACTATTTTAGAACGAACTTCCTTGTCACACAGCTTTTTATTCATTTGGATATTTACTTGACAAATTGCATAATTTTCTTGTTTTGAAATATTGTAATTGTTAGTATATTTTAAGGAATAATTTCAAATCCACTGCTGCAGATATGGCCGAAAAGAACGATTGGGTTAATAGGGGCCGCAATGATTTTCTCCGGAAACATAGGCACTATATTTATAACAACTGCGAACCATTTAGTAATCACTTACGGAATAATACAAGGCAGGTACTTAGCTATTACATAAACTAAAAAGAGACCTACCTTACTTACCATTAAATCCTTTCCTCCTACTGGTTCGTAATTCAGCCACTTCTAATGATTAATTTTGTGATTTATAATACATCAACTTAGGATTGGGAATTGGATTCCTCTTACCTGCTGCAATGACATCTTTCAATGATTATTTTGCACAAAGAAAGAACTTTCTGATGGGCGTATCTCAGACTATTACAGCTGGACTGACAATTTTATACCCTACATTCATGCGATTCTTGTTGAGTCAATATGGCTTCAGAGGAGCTGTGGCTATTTTAGCAGCAATAAATAGTCACGTAATTTTTACAGCCGTCTCTCTCCATCCTGTGAAATGGCATTTAAAGAAAGTTATCGAGGAGGAAACAGAAACTAAAACCGGTAAGCTATAAGATTCTCTATTTTATTATCTATTGCGGAGTTTGGCATAGAAGCACATTTGCTTTGACAAAAGAAAAAATGGGTTCCAATCCCAGTCCAGTATTTCTTTTCTGAACAAAGAAGTTCATGGTGGTTAGTATTTAGTCGAAACTACCAGACGCGGATTACGATTTCGATCTTGTTGAATCTCATTAGCTCGTCGCAGACAGTCTCGACAGGACGCAGATGTTGTTTTTGTTTAGTTTCTCCTCGAGGAGAGAAAATCTTCAAAAGACACCCCTTAAAAGGGTGGTGGTGTCGGATTAGCTGAAGCACCTATTGACTAAAACCTCTCCTCGAGTAAGGAGATCAACCAGAAGGTTATACATCTCAAAAAGTAGGGTAGGCACTCGCACTAAAAAGCGAAACTAGAATTGAGCAAATGTGAGCAGCTCAGGGTCTTCTGAAACGGTCGTTTGGCTTAGGGTCGAAGTCGGAATGTATCGGGATAGACGGATTTGGGTGACCTGACACTGGGGCCCTGAAATTTGCTGTGAATCTGGTTGCAGCCTTGGGGATAGAAGGTAGACCAGTTCATTTCAGATTTTGGGTGTTTCTGATGAACAATGGGTAGTTGAGTAGGAAGCGAAGGATCCGCATATAGGTGCCTTGAAGAATTTGAAGGCGGTGGGGATGGGTGCAGCCCCAGATGGGAATGGCGTAGGAACAACTGCTACTGATAATTGCGTTGAACACATGGACTTTTGTTTGATGGGAGATAAAGTTATTTTGAAAAAAAAGCTTCAAGGAGAAAAGGGCGCCTAGGGTAAGGATGTGTTTTCGTCATGTCAGTGTTCTGTCAGAGACGACGCCAAGGTAGAAGACGGAGTTGCTCCATTTGATGGGGTGATTGTTAACGATGATGGTGGGGGGCTTTCGGGTCCTATGGGAGAAGAAGATTGTTTCCGATTTGGTCTCGTTAACAGCAAGTTTCCATTTTCAATACCAGTTGAGGAGCAGGGGCAGAAATTTGTTAATATTTGCGGAGGTCCATAAAACTGTTTTGATGGAATTTATGAGGGCAATGTCATCGGCGTAAAAGGCAGTATAAATTAAAGGGTAGGACGGCAAGTCTGCACAGAAGAGGTTGACTAGAATTGGCGACAGGTTAGAGCCTTGGAGGACGCCGGAGGTGAGGGGTTAGCTGGGGGATAGGGCGGATCCACGCTTACACGCAGGGTTCCTGCCAGAAAGAAAGGATCTAAGAACCCCGATAAGGAAGTGCGGGGTTTTGTGGTCAATAAGCTTGGAAATGAGACATTCATGCCAGACTCGATCGAAGGCCTGTAGGATAAGACAGGACACTGACCAATCCTACCTGCTGTCTAGAGACAGCTGTTTATGAAGTACCCCAAGCGGCGTAGTGAACGCCATCTGTAGTACAATGCGCGTCTAGCAATTTCAACAGAATACTCACCACTATTAACTTGTTGGTTTAATTTGGTTACGTGCATACCACACAGGTGGCGTTCACCACGCCGTTTGTGATACTTCATTCGTTTTCTTATTGAGTATTTTTCAGAAATTTACTACTATTTTCTATGATGGGCATGTACATCCTATTTTTCACAATAATAAATGCAGTAACTTTGCAGTGCCTACCTCGTACGAGTTCAAGCAGACACCATGAATTTGATGTCGTTTTGTTTCAGTTTGCAAACTTTGTTACGTTACTTCGATACACAAATTAAATGTTTTATTTAACATAAATTGCAATACGTAATATTGCCACTAACCTAAATAAACTTCTTACCAGTTCAAGATAAAGACGCGAAGAACGAGACCGTGCCCAGTAGTCTCAATGGCGAAGATGGTCAACTTCTAAGAAAGAGATTCTCACTGAGTCCTCCAGACAATGCAGAAAGAATGCGTATGGCAAGACCATCTGTGATTAGCATTGGAAGCTTTACAGTGCCTGTAGGTGCTCGCGATAGTAAAAAGAAAGGATTTTGGTAAGAATACTTGAAAACTAGTGAAAGGTAAAATAACTAAAGGTAACATATTTTCTTTTAAGGAAATCGTTAGACTTTAGTGTACTGAAGGATCCAACGTATTATAACTTGATTATCGGTGTTTCTTTGGGACTCATGGCTGAATACAATTTTATTGCTATACTTCCTAGTTATTTATCAAAACGTGAATACACAAAAGAAGACATCGCTATGGTTTTAACTGCTTATTTTGCATCAGATTTAGTAGGACGGCTTTTATATACCACCTGCATGGCGTTGGTGAGAATGCCCAATCGAATTCTGTTTTTGGGAGCTTCTATTATGTGTGTTCTGGTGAGAGTTGGTAAGTCTGAAATAATAAAGGATATTAAACATATACATTTAGATGATTCACTCCTCCTTGTTAATTCTGTTAGTATATTCAAAGTAGAAAAAGGAGGCTGTGGTAAATTAATATTAATTAAAAAATTAAAAAGAAGACTAACCCCTAATTACCACAAAAACTTTTTTCAGCGGGCACGTGTTTCGCCCATTCACACAGTCTCGCGTTGATAATGCCCACGTATGAAGTGGGCGAAAAACGTGTCCGTTCGAAAAGGTTTTTGTGGTAATTAGGGGTGAGTCTTTTTTTTAATTTTTTAATTAACTGTTAGTATATATTGTTAATAGGTAAATAATGTTGAAGCATCAATAAGAATGACGAGTGATAAACAGTAAGAAGTTATAAGATAATGTTCGCCTGTAGTTTAAAAGTACACAGTGAGTTCGACGACGTAGTGCCCAACTTCATCCAGTAATACTAGTTGCGCTATGTAAGATACAATAATTTGTATTTGGATATTTGGAGTGCTTGCGGAGTTTCGTTTATTCAGAGTTTTTTAATATAGTACAATTTTTTTACATTACTAAACAGAATGGCAACGTGAAGTGATCAGAATAGGTACTTATTAGCGTTCGGAAGCATAACGTTTTGAATACGAATGGTGTGAAGACTGCCGCATCAAGACTCCTGAACACGAGGTCTGTTCAAAAAGCATTGCCAATTTTGTGTTTCAAAGTCTTCAAGTAATCCCCACCAGATATTATACACTTGTGCCACCGTTTTTCTCAATCCTCGAAGCACTTCAAACAATCAGTATTTGTGATCTTGTTCAGCTCCACTTCGGTGCCGTCTTTACATCCACAATCGTAGCGAAGCGTCGTTCTTTCATGGGCCTCTTCAGTTTAGGGAACAACAAAAGTTACAGGGGGCCAGATCTGGGGAATACGATAGATGCGGCATTATTAGTGTGTTGTTTTTGGCCGAAAATTCCCGCACAAGTAACGACGGGCGTTATCATGGTGTAAAAGCCAATTTTTGTTCTTCCACGGATCCGGGCGTTTATGGCAGATTGCTTCGCGAACATTGCGCATAACATCCAGGTAATATTCCTTATTGACCGTTCTACCCTGTGGCAAGAATATATAATGCAACACGTCCCTGCAATCGAAGAAAACTACAACCAAAACCTTCACATACAACCTAACTTGGCGCGTTTTTTTCGGTTTCGGCTCGTGCGGCTGCTTCCATTGGAACGATAGAGTTTTAGTTTCCATGTCACAACCATAAATCCATGATTCTTAACTAGTCATGACCCTCCGCAGCAAATTTGGGTTGTCGCGGACAGAGTCTAAGAGCTCTTTAGCAATGTCAATGCTATGCTGTTTTTGGTCGAAATTGAGCCATTTTGGTACGAAATCATTGGTATAAATCGAATGGCAGGAGCAACTTCTCTAATAATCATTCGACAATTGGCCAATACTATTTTCTTCACTTTGTCAATGGTTTTGTCTGTTGCTGACGTGCTCGGACATCCGGCATGCTCTTCGTCGTTCACATCTCCTCAGCCCTTTGAGATCGTTTTGTTTTTTTATAAGTTAAATAATTCACCAGAAATTCATCGAAACCGCCAGAAGTGAATCGCGATTTTGATCTTATTAGGTATCACATCAGCATTCCGTACGCAGTCTCGATAAATTACTTCCAAACTAATGAAGCTTTTTTTGCTATGTTTTCATGGAAAAGGGAAATCTTCAAAAGACACCCAGCCATCCGTACGACTGGGTAGTGTCGGATTCCCGGGGAAGGTGTCCTCGGACCTACCGACTAAAACCCCTCTACCTCAGAATGTTCTAGGACCACTTAAAGTCCTTTTCCGTCGTATGTGTTTGTATATTATATGATTGTGATTCCTATATGAAGATTGAAGCTCCTAAACAGCGGATTTTTGATAATATTCAAGCACAGGTAGTGCGTCGCCATCTAGTAGATATTTGTTGTTACTGAAGTATTTAATGTGTTATATAAGACCTTGCAAAGATATCAATTCATTTAACAGAAACGACGATGTAACTTACTTTGTTATGTTCGTGATCTGATTAAATAAGCATTCTTATCAAAGTGGTAGCCACGCATGTAAGCTGAATCATCGATTCAGTTAAGCAAGTTGATACCGTAGTAAGGCCTTGACGAACACATAAAATGCTTTAGAAGCAATGAATACCCACTAGATGGCGGTACACTGCATGTATTTGCATATTATGTAAACTCACCTTTAGGAGCTTCACCGATTTGGTCAGTAATTCTTCGAGACTGCCCGTTATGAGATTTAATAAAATTAAAAGCGCGATTCGCGTTTGAACTATATTACAGTGATGTTACTCTCTTTGTTCACAGCTTTATCGCTTTTGAGAGAGGTTGGGTTACTCCCTACATTTTTGCAAATATTTTTAAAAATTTCATAAACTATAAATGAATCCAATTAGCGTAACTACAATCACAAAGACACCGTTTAGTGAAACAATTGTCATGATTGTTGTTTATTTACAAAACAAGTTAATGTGAAAGTTATTATCTTGTTTGTAGTTGCTGATTTTATTTTTTGACGTGACAACGTCTTATAATTCGATGGAGCCCCGGCTGCACGCACGAAAAAACATGACTCATGCGGCGTTACCCCGCTCTGAAACGTTCCATTTAAGGCTTGAAGTGCAAGCGAGAGCGCGGAACGAGCGACAAAGAGGCACAATCGGTCTCCGCGTTCGGCAGCGTTCGACATCTGTCTCTCTCCTACTTGAGTGAGCGATGCGTCCGCGTGGACAGCTGCTATACAATAATACATTTCCATTTACCTCCTTCTCTATATCCATACAAAATATCTATCAAACAAATAAAATTAAAATTTTCTTTTGAAAAATGAAACCATTCCATCAGTATTTTCTTATGACGTTGTCACGTTCAACTATCGTCAGTAAACCGACTTTACAATCGATTTTTTTTTTTATTTCTATAATAATCTTTTGTAGCATTTTCATTTAGTTCGAACTATTGGTGGGTAGTCGGAATAATTGGAAGCCTTGGTGCTCTGAGGGGGTTCATCCATACTCCCATAGTACTTTGTATTGCTGATGAGTATTCGGATAAATTTACCAGCGCTTTCACGCTTTACATGGTAATCTGTGGAATAGTCGCATTTATAGTTGGTCAAGTTCTAAGTAAGTAAATTAAATTTTAAATGTTTATCATGATGCTTCATACATTATTTTATTGACTTTAATCTATGTTTTACGATTTCTTTTTTCAGATGTTGCGAAATATGTTACACAAAGCGACGAAGTAGTCATTCACATTCTAACAGCATTATATGTGGTTATTGTTGTTTGTTGGTCTATTGAACTGATTTATAAACGGGTAAAGGGTATCAAACCTCGGTCTAAAACAACAAATCTAGGTTCAAGCCATTAACTTTACAAATACTCAAATTTCCGAATCATTCGAATTTTGTCGAATAATTTGACTGTTTTTTTTTTAAGTAAAGTGCATATCATTTCCAATGGAATTAAATGAACAATTGTCCTTCCTCTAGTTAATGATTACATATTATGAACACTGAATGGAATTAATTTCATATTCGTTTATATGAAAATTTTCTATTGGTTTTTCTCTTAATTATATCTATACTAAACTAAAAAAGTGGAATTAATAAATGTTAAAATTACTTTCATTTTTATACTTACTAGCGAAGTTAATAATCATAACTCAGTGTCTTGTTAATAATGCTAAGATATTCAATTTTCGAATAACTGGGTAATTGCTTGTGCATTTTACATGTGACAGTAGTTTTTAGAACTAAATTGTAGTTCTGTAGTGTAAAAAATATAAAACAATAAAATAAAATATTCTTGATACTCTATCGGAGCATACTTGACACCTGGTTCTATTTGTAACTAGGTACAAATTATATTATTGAATATTTTAACATAACCAAAAGGAAACTTTATTGTGTTTGTTGCTTAAACTGGTGCTGTTATAATTTTTGATAATGTTTACATAGAATGAAAAAAATTCGGTCCCGTTGTCTGTACGCTTAGACTTTTAATTTGCGCAACGGTTTTTAATGAAGTTTTCAGCAATAGATAGAGTGATTCAAGAAGAAGGTATGTACGTACTTATAATACATACGTATTATATTACAGAAGAGCCCAGAAATTCAATGATTTGTAATGTGATGTCGTAACAAACATATTTTTGTTCGCTTATTTGCAAACGCTGGCTAAACCTTACGAGATCGATCAAATTAATGGAGACTTCATTTACTTCCAAAGTCTTGGATGCGCGCTGTCAAAATCGTAGATAGAGAGAAAAAAGCTCATTATACTTTCGTCTCTCGTTCATGAAACATACTTTTTTTTCATACAGAACCTGCCAAAAGTTTTGTTCAAACATGAATAGTAGTGCGAGTCGAAAACAAGCGTTGAAGCCTTTAAATGTCTTCAAATATAAATAAACATCTCGTTGATATTTTCAGTAGTATATGGTACCAATAACAGCACATTTGAGCAATGCAATTGTAGTGGATAAAATGGTCAATTTTTCCGTGCAGTACTGTACGGATTATACGCTCCTCACCGGTTAAGAGTTTGACCGAGAGTTGTCTCCTTTCTTTTCTGGCCTAGTGCTGTTCTTTTCTACTTTGCGCCGGTCAAACTGAAGGTCACAT
>NW_020442467.1:425525-451737 GCF_000699045.2 Agrilus planipennis
CTGTCTCTCTCCTACTTGAGTGAGCGATGCGTCCGCGTGGACAGCTGCTATACAATAATACATTTCCATTTACCTCCTTCTCTATATCCATACAAAATATCTATCAAACAAATAAAATTAAAATTTTCTATTGAATAATGAAACCATTCCATCAGTATTTTCTTATGACGTTGTCATGTTCAACTATCGTCAGTAAACCGACTTTACAGACAATCGATTTTTTTTTTCATACAAAATTAGTGATATACCTACATACCTATTTCAACATTTTAAAAAATTCAACCTCTGCACGGAGCTGAAAAGGATTTGCAAAGACTGTACGGAACATTTTTGTTTTTGGACGGATTTACTTGAAACTTGATTAAGAAATAAAAGAAATGGTAAAAAGGAGTTGCAATGGTTGAATGGAATATATATTGTTGTGGTCAAATTTACTTAAAACTTAATGTTCCCTCATTCAATTTGTGAAGCACATATCTCGGCATTCTAAAAAATTAAACCTCCAAAGGGGGAGGGGGTAAAAAGGGTTGCATCAAGAAGTCAAAAAATGCCTTCCAAAAAGAGTAAAAATAACATGACTCTTTCTACTACATTTGCGGCGAATTCATTAAAAGAGTCAAAAAAATGTCCTTTCTGGTAGGAATGCAAGCGAATACACCAAATATCCATTCTATCTTTGCTTGGGATAATAAATCCGACGCATTTCACTACCAGCACTCATGGTTAAAGCTATAAGCTGATTGAGCTTCAGATATGAAAATAAATGTCAAGAAAAAACCGATTGTAAAGCCTGATCAAGCTTTGATGCCTCCAAAAGATCAAAACTCGGAAACTTTTCAATATTTAAAGAATTTTTCCTAATTACTGCACATTCACTAAAAACAGACATAACATCCACGGCTTTGTTGGCAATAAAAATGCTGAAAAGTACAAACAGCTTATTTCTTATATGCTTGATAACTTCGAACTCGTGGGTTACAGAATATCCCTTAAAGTACACATGCTACATGCTCACTTAGATTAATTTAAATATCAGTTGAGGTTGGAGGGATATTCAGAAAATCATGGAATGCTTTCACTGAGATGTGATGTACTTTAAACAACGTTATCAAGGATAAAATATAATGAGAACATGATGGGTTACTAAATTTAGGGACTGATGTCGGAAAGTTCAAGAAACACCAAAATATTCATTTTAACAATTATTTGTATTCCTTTTTGTATTTATAGGTTTATTTCAATCGCCTTTTGTAAGGATATAAATCAAAGCTAGCTTTTCTGTTATATATATAACAAAAATTAACGAAAAAAAGATTTTCCATAAGATTTTAAATTTCTTTCTGGTAGCTACAAATCAAACTTTATTACATAAATTATTTTTTCTTTCATTGTTTTCCTTAGTTAGGCATAAGAAATCAAACTAAGACATACAGAACTCAGATTGAAGATTCGTGTTGACCCGTGTTACCTGTGGAAAATTATTACTACTCAAGCAGATTTTGTCAGAAACGTCCATTCGAATACTAAAATACTATCATAGATAATCAAATTATGATCACTTCATTCTTTCTGAATGCCAAAAAAATTTATTTGCATATATATTGCATACATAGATATTTATTTTGAGTGTTATTACATATTCTTTTAGTAACAGCGATAATTAACACAAAACGAACATTTATATAGATATATTAGTAACAACATAATTACTTTTAATTGTGTAAGTATCACGACTATTATTCTGTAACATTACAAATAATTGAAAAGGTGACTAACCCCTAAATTTGTGCAAATTTTATGATTTTCACTTATCTTTTATTATTAATGCTTAATACACGTAACTACAGATTGATTTCAAAACGACGGAAAATTAATCTTCAAAATATTATGTAAAGTACATGGGATTTTGGTCTCGAACTCTATTTATCTATTCCAATCCAAGGTGCAATACATTTAATTAAAGACGTGCGTGATTTTTGTGCTTTTGGTTATTATTCGCTATGTGCAGGTTGACGCCAGCGCCTGAAGCGTCGGTTTTAGAAACTTTACAGTGAATAAATCTAACTACTTAAGAAATTGTACACACTCAAAGAAATAATTATTTAATAGATACAATTTATTAAGTTTTATTCTGCAAACTATGTCACCACGTCAGAAAGCACTTTATTCGTGTTCTGTAATTGATTGTTCAAATACAACGCGTAATTCAAGTTTCAAATTTTATTGTTTTCCAACCTCAAACCCACTGTTTCCACACAAGTTACAGAGGCGACTAAATTGGTTAGGTGCAGTCCGAAGGCAACAGTAAATATTATGATATTTTTTCAACAAAACTATTTTATTTTAAACTAGCGACCCGCCCCAGCTTCGCACGGGTGAAATGTCAATACTAATTATACTACAGAATGTCTTTATATACAACATTCACAGTTTCTTGTCATTAGACAATACAAACCGGTCTCCCGCCCTGTACCTCCGCAACCGCTATGTCCCTGCATTTTAAATCTGTAATATCTTCGAAAATATTAATTTAAATTACATGCTGTAAAGGGCCATATTGATCTATATTAAATGCACAATGTATTTAAGGTACTTAATTGGATAAGAATTAATGCTGTATTGCGTACAATCGCTTCGTAAATAAGTCATTATTTCTCATAAAAAGTAAAGGATAAAAATGGTTATTGTGGGTTATCCCTAAGAGATAGACATATACCATCACGGACTTTTTTGTAGACCTTTTTATGGTGTACAATACTGTAGTACATTATTTTGATCTGTCTCGTAAGGTTCAGCCAGCGTTTGCAATGTAAGCGCAAAAAAATGTTTCTATTTACGACATCACATTAGAAACCTCTAAAATTATCAGTATTTCTCTACTATATTATGCATGTATTATACATATAAACCTTCCTCTTGAATTACTCTATCTATTAAAAAAAACCGCATCAAAATCAGACAGTGGGAACGACTTTGTTTGTACTATGTAGTGATGTTTTAATTTAGCTTAAACGTATTTTTATCACTGCGAAGTTTGAAAATTGGCCACAGACAGCGCCACAGTCACTTTTGCACATAGCGAATAGCAGCCATTTCTACTCATAGTTTCGTGCAGCATTTTTATTATTAATTAATCAATGACTCTTAATAAGTGGACACTAGCTGTTGAGGTAGTTCCAGATGAAGTTACTACATTAGGTAAGAGGACATAGTAGATTCCATAAATCGAAGTGTAAAATGTGCAGTTGTGATGACATCTTTTAAGTGTCTTTAGTGTCTATGGGATTTTAGGTTTTTTTTTTCGAGAATGGAAATAACTCTATAAAATACTAAATAATAACACAGCAACAACATATACAGGGTGTAACAGAAATAAGTGCCGAGCTTGTACGGCATTTAATGTGCAGATTAACTATTCACGTGAGCTCTATAGAAATTCCAGTTTTTTTTTATTGAATCATCTTGCCCAATCGATTAAGTAGTTCATCATCAAGTGATGAATTTATTGGAAATATTGATGGTAATGAAACTCAACGTCAACGTAAAGGAAGTCACACCTTGTATTTTAGCTAGGCAGTTGGTATCCGTTGCGCATCGCGCGAAAGCACAACCTATGAGAATTACTATTTAAAGTGCTCGATTGTGTGACGAGTTGCTGAAGTTGGAACATTCAATGCTGAGAATTGAAGTGAATTCGCATGTGCCTTAAAGGATCTGTAGGCGGTGGAGATCGGCGCATCCCCAGATGGGAATGACGTAGAAGCAAGTGCTTCTGATAATTGCGTCGATCACACGAATTTTTGTTTGATGGGAGATGGAGCTGTTACTTGATGGGATAGTTATTAAAGGTGATGGTGGAAGGTTTACAGATCCTATGAGAGAAGAGGATTGCTTTAGACCATTTTCGATTCCAGTTGAGGAGGAGCAAGGACAGAAACAAAATATAGACCAACCCCACCTGTTGCCTAGAGACAGCGGCTTATGAAGTACCACAAACGCCATCTGTGGTACAATGCGCATCTAGCAGTTTCGATACAATACTCATGCTGCAGGCGATCAGCTGGTGATTATCTCTTAGCCGTTTATTCTTTTAACTTTTTAATGTTGTGCAGTTCAATAAACTAATTTAGCAACACAACATCAATTATTAACGTAGGTAGTTGTTGTTAAAATAATGTGACATGATACGTATTGAGGCATTTGACTCATATCGCAAAGAAGACAATCTCCCATAATAATACACGCAAAATATTTGAGAACGTTGGCTCCTCTCAGTGTGGCAATTTTTGAAGGAACAGTTGCTGCATCCTTATCATTTGCAGCGAGTTGAAACCTTCCTTGAAACTGTTTTTCAGCCGCCAGTGGATTCCTGTCGGTGATTTGGAAAGAAAAATGCTGCATAGCTTAATATTTTCCGTATTACGGTGTTGTAGACAGACGAATTTGTTTCCTGCAAGACGGAATTTTGAATCACCATTGGTATGACGCAAACTCGCATGTCGTACATCCTACTTTAGGTTAATAAGTTGTACGAAATGTTTTGAAACTTATTTGCTTTTTTGGCATGTTTACTTACAATTTTTTTCATTTTTGTTGCGTATAATGTACTTATTTAATTTATTTAGTATAAACATTATTTGGAGTACTAGATTATTTATGTTCATCTTAGTCGTCCGATTATCGATAATGTTTACATTCTCCATTCATGTAGCTGCAGAGTTTTTATTGCACTACGTTATTCGGTGGATACTTATGTTGCCAATTCACGCACAGAACCGGCTTCGAATTGTAAATTAATGTGATTTTCTTAAAACTATTTTATTCATTAAACAACGCTGCTGAAATCACCTTGCGATTGTTTATTGCTTGGCGTGGCACTTATTTCTGTTTCACCCTGTATTTACAAACAACATAACAAACGAAAACGTGAATAGATGAAGAAATGTAAACAAGAATCGAACGCAGAGAAGCTAAATTTGACCCCAGAAGGAAAATTAATTAACAATTTTCTCGAAAGCCCTCCTTAATTAGACGATTTGAAAAATACACGTCTTGAAACATAGTGCAATTCCATTATACAATAATACTGACAAGAATGTTTAATTTCTTAGTCAAAAGTTTACCAAAAACCAGATCCGGACTGCGATATTCATCTTGTTAGAACTTATTAGCGCGCTATAGGCTGTCTGGACTAATTACTAATCAAACCGAAGAAGCTTCTAACGAGTAGCAGAAAATTCCCACCATATCTACTTAATTCTTTTAAATGTCAACTTGTTGTTGAAGCAAGACGCTTGCGTATGTAACGGCAACACCAAGAATCTAAAAAAAAAATAGAAGGCATTAGAAAAATAAAATAAAAAAAATTCGTAGGTAAATACCAACCTTATAGAGAATATCCCAGTTTAAAGGCAGCACACCGCGAATTGAAAAGTTAGGTTTTGTATGAAGGACGTGGATGGATGCTAGTTTTAGAAACTCAAATGATTCTGTTGTTGCTGTTATTTCCATAATTTCATTGAAACATTTGTGAATTAATGGGCCCATTTTCTCCGCCTAGTAAAAATTATACACCTATACATATAAAAAATATGTAAACCGTCCTTTATCGGGTGGTTATTAGGCAATGGGATATAAGCTAACTGTACATTCTCTATAAAAATAAGAAGGTTATATTTAATGATATATACAGTCTTAAAAACAAAATACAATAATTTTTTTTTAAGAGAACATCAGTCCTTGAAGATGGTAAATTTATTATCGAAAAGTAAGGACTTCCGACGTTTAGTGTTGTATTTTGGATCTGGAATTTGAGCTACTATATTTAGTGTGCAGTTCTTTAAATTGCTATTAATAGTTCGACTCGCCCTCAATAAAAAGAAGTCACTTGTATGCTCGCGAACGGTTAATTTAGAAATCCGAAAAAGGTTGTTAAAGTTGTATGTTTGGAGTGCGGCCCTGTACGGGTGCGAAACATGGACAGTGGGCGCGGTGGAAAAGAAAAGGTTAGAAGGTTCGAAATGTGGTCTTACTGACGAATGATGAGGATACCGTGCATAGAGAAGGTTAGAAATGAAGAGGAATTGAAAAGAATACGAGAACATAAGACTCTATGGAAGTCAATAAGAAATAGGCGAGATAGTTTAGTAGGACACTTTCTCAGGCATGGAGGTCTAGTTGGAGACACATTAGAGGCAGAAACAGGAACTAGGAGGGGTAGAAGTAGATCTAGGTTAGATTACTGTTCGCAAATGGTTAAGGATGTGGGTTGTTCTAGTTTTAGGGAAATGCGAAGATTAGTTCAGGTTAGAAAAGAGTGGAGGTGTGTGTCGAACCAGTCGTAGGACTGACGCCATTATGATGATGAATTGCCATACTTCTTGCATACAACTGAGAAAGAGGGAAGAACGTGAACAGACACACGCTCTAGCGAATCAGAAAATGAAGTATGCAAGAAAGATGCCACGCTTTTGAGCCGAGTAATTTCACCTTCTGTATCTACCATGATTATCATCAATCCTCAGACTGGACGGCCACGCACCTCTACTTTTTCTTATCCTGAGCTAATCTTCTCATTTTCCTAAAGCTATGTAGAACATCTTATATATTTAAATATTTGTAATTTAATCTAAATCTACCTGTACTCCTCTTAACTCCTGTTTCTGCATCTAATAAGTCTTTAAGTAGCTCTTCGTGCCTGAGAAGGTGTCCTAATAACCCATTTTGTCTATTTCTTTCTGACTTCTATGGCGCCGTTTGTTCTCCTACCCTTTCTAATACCTCCTCATTTCTCTACTCGTGGTATCCTCATCATTCGTCCGTAACATCACATTTCGAATGCTTCTAACTTTTTCTTTTCTACCGCGTCCACCGTCTACGTTTCAGACTCATATAGAGCCGTTCTTTTCCGAATTTCGAAATTAACCATTTGCGAGTACAGTGGTGACCTGTTTATGTTAAAGGCAACTTAAACCTGCGCTATTTTTTTATTTATATCTCTACTGTCCTTCCATCCTGAATTATCCGACCTTCTCTATATCGAAGACTTCATCCAATTTTACCTTTCCTAATGTTATATAAACTGTTTGCCTACATTTCCTTCCCTTGCATTTTTGTTTTACTTCTCTTTATTTTCCACTTATTATTGTTTAGGATTTGTATAATAAAAATTACTAATTCTGAATTTTAAAATGATTTTTCTCAAACTTTAAGGCGGTAGGTACTAGTTTGATTTGGAATATAAATAAAATCCTAGGTTATTATAGGTGGTTTGAAAATGCTATAGTTTCTTCCAATTCGACAAATACATTCAAATTTTATTTCTAATGAGGAGAGATGTAACCTATTCCTTGCTTAGCTAAGGAGTCGACTACCTGTAATTGCATAAGCTGATTATTGCCCATTATAACATAAACAATTTATCTCTCGTTCATTTGAATCATCAAATTTCTACACTCTTTTTGTTCTAAATTTACGTGGCTTAATTGCATCAACGCCTTTTTGATAAGATAAAAGAACGTTTTCTTCATTTAGTAGTATTATTACTCCTCATGTTCATGTCTTCGTATTAAGTTGAGTAGAAACTTTTTAAATTTAAATGGCTATTTTACCTCATTCGTCATGGAAGTCCATGTGAATGCGATGATAATTGGAATCATTAAGGATCTCATAGCTAAAGCACCATGAAAAACTGCTTGAACAACATTTAACGAATTCCGTGGAGCGAAAAACACATCATAGACAAAATAATCCAAGAAAATTGTTAGAACACAGCTTACAAAAGCAAGTATTGCCATCATGCCTACTTCAAAGGAATAAAATACTTTAGAACTATTTTGATTTGCCAACCAATAAACATGCAGCAGTTTTTTAACCTGATTAATATTAATTTCGATCATCCTGTTTAATTCTTCAACAGATAAACGTCTCTTCGACGTCTGTTTCTGTATAGATATTATTAAATTAATTTCGTTTTCTACTTTTAAATAAATTGCCTTAAGCTGTTGCGATATGTGACCAATAATTTCAAAAATAAGTATAATAATCAACCAAATTGCAATTGCATTGATTTTATTAATTATAAGTAATTTTCTTGACGCCGTTTGTTTACGAAAAATGAAGGTTAATACAACCCAAAATATAATATCAACAGTTAAGTAAATTAATAACAAATAGCTCTTATTTACTGTTGTTGCTGGAACTTCAAATTCTAGATCTATCTTATAAATTCGTTCTATCACTTTTTTAAACTTCTTCCTTTTAACTATGGCTTCAGCGATTAAAAAGTATCTTGAAATTTGACTGCCTATATGCAATATAGTTTCACTTAAAAAAAATCCAAAATTTTTGGTTTTCCAAATATGCAACAGGAATTCCTCACCACAAAATATTAATAACGCGGTAATTATTATAAACTGCGGAAAGATTATTATAAAATCGGTCCACGATAGACATACGGTACTGTTTTTAATTTTGAAAACTATTATTCCCATTGCCCGCCCAATGGGTACAATAAAGGAAATACGGCGAAAAATATTCGACTGCATTGCAACAATAAGAAATGTTACTAATTTCAACTGCAGGTTTACTATCTACGTTTGCAAAGCAAGAACTCAACTAACTACTTGACAAAGCAAAAAAATTTAATTAAATTATATCTGTCGTTTGAACTAATTGTCGCATTATTAATTTTTTAATCTGTTTCGTTTGTATCACCAACAGCAACCTCGATATGAATGTTCCTCAAGTTTTAATGATGTGTGCTATCCCTAAGCACACATTTATGTAATTTAATGTAATTGCAAATTAACACTAAAAGCTTCGTTGTAAAACATCGCGAAAACTGCGAGAACACTAATGTATGATATAAAAATAAGAAGAACAGTGGTATATTGATGGCTTCATCATCATCATAAAGTCACCAGTCCTAAAACTAGTTGGACATACACCTCCACTCCTTCCTATTCTGAGCTAATTTTCGAATTTCCCTAAAACTCACATCCTTAACTATTTGCGAACAGTAATCTAATCTAGGTCTACGTCTACCTCTCCTAACTCCTGTTTTTGGCTCTAATATGTTTCTGACTAGACCTTGATGCCTAAGAAGGTGTCCTACTCCCCTATCATGCTTATTTTTATTGACATCCAAAGAGTCCTCTGTTCTCCTATTCTTTCTAATACCTCTTCATTTCTAACCTTCTCTATCCACGGCATCGTCATCATTCGCCGATAATACCTCATTTCGAATGCTTCTAACCTTTTCTTTTCCGCTGCGCCCACTATCCATGTATTGCAGAAGTACAGCGCCGCGCTCCAAATATCCACCTTTAAATCCTTTTCGAATTTCTAAATTAACCGTTCCCAAGCATACAAGTGATTTCTTTTTATTGAAGGCAACTCGATCCTGCGCTAACCTCTGCTTTATATTCCTACTACCCCTTCCGTCTTGACTTTAGATACCTAAAATCAGCCACTTCTTGTAATCTTTCGTCTCCTCTCTTTACATTAGCTCTTTTCCTACTTTTTCTTTCCTTGCATACCAGAATTTTTGTTTTACTACTATACTATCATACAATACTTTTTAGTCAATACCTCTTCCATTTTATTTAAAGCTTCCTTGCTAGATGCTGATATTGCTATACCATCTGCAAACCTAAGCATACTAATCTTTTACCCCTGTATATTCATCCCTACAGTTGTACTGTCTTTAATGCTGTTGATAGCGTCTTCGATGTACAAATTAAAAGATAGCAGTGACAGCGTGCATCCTTGTTCATAGATAACGGCATTTTTAATGACCAGTTGGCTGGAACTGAGTTGTATAGATAGTTTAAGAACTCATGGGTTTTCACATGCGTTCTTTATTGCGTTCATATTATACACTTACGAAAGCATGTACCTTACAGTGACAACCCCTGTTTTAAAAAGTTATAAACATAGAAATAAATTAACAGGTGGAGTTTTGTCACTGCGTAGTTCAATGTTAAGGCTAATGAGATTTTGTGTTACCTGTAACGTTCACTTCATGAATATTGTCTTTTCGTACTGTAACCCTATAATCCTAAACATATCCGTCAATAAACAAATTAGTAAGAAATAATAACAAATTAAGAAAAAAAGTAACTTGTCGACCGCGAATAGAATACTGGGTAACGTTATACCAGCCGTGCATCCACGCCACTAAGCTAGTTCAATAAAGTTGTTGTATCTACGAGGTGGCGCTTTTCAGTGGGGTAAGACGTGGAAATAAAAGTACGAATTTATTTTTCCTTTCCAATATATTCACTTCCTACCCTTGTACATTTCTCCGATCTTTCAATTAACTTACGTATACCTTCGAAAAACAATATTTTGTCTTTGAAAAATACACCGAAGCTGCATTCTTCACTTTTTCGTCGCTTGAAAAATTCATCCCACGAAGACTTTTCTTTAAGACTGGGAATAAGTAATCATCGCTGGGAGTTAGGTCAAGACTGTAGGGTGGGTGAACCAAAATTTCGAAGCCTACCTTCAGCAGAGCAACCATCACAACACAGTTCTTGTGAACAGGCGCGTTGTCGTGGAAGGAGGACACCTTTGATCAATTTTCCTCTTTGTTGTTCTTTGACTGCTTCCTTTAACCGCTCCAGGATTGAAGCATAGTATTCTCCGGTTATAGAGACACCTTTATCTTTATAATCGATCAACAGGATCCTTTCTGAGTCCCAAAAGACTGTCGCCATAATTTTCTTTAAACTCCTTGGGAGGTGGTGTGCCTTTTTTGCGCCAGTTTCGTCTCCAGTAATAGTTCGAGTCAATGTTCCATCTTTATCTTCACTATAGAGGTTCAGAAACACGCGAGAACACTCCACACGCTGTTGTTTTTGAAGCGGAGTGAGCTTTCTCGTCACACTTTTTGCGCTAACTTTAGTCATGCTAAGATGATTGTGAAGAATTTTAAAAATGGTCGTATCTGATATTCCTACCATTCCTACGACCTGTTTCTTCTTAAATCACGCATCTTCCAATATTAATTTTTCGACTTTTTGAAAATACCTCGATCGGCCGGTCTGGTCGTGCGTCGCCTTCAAGTGAGTCCCTGCCTTGCTTAAAGGGGATACGCCACTTGTAAACCATGGTTTTACCTGGGCAAGAGTTCCCATAAATGGATAAATATCTTCCAGTATGGTTTGAACTGATTTTCCTTGCTTGGTGAGGAACTTTATAACAGCGCGGTACTCGATATTCTCCATATTTCACAATTTGCTCCCGATTGACTTGTTTCGTCGGCGATAGTTCAAAGACTACTGAACTAATTACGACAAAACTTGGTATTTATACTAATAATGAATTGCTTAATTCGTAATGACTCGAGTGAGTACTAATGACCTGCCTACTCATTCCGCGAACTTGAAAACGCACACTCGTATGTGCACAACCGGAATGAGGAATAGGGAATACGTGGTAGCAAAATGCAAAATCACTAATACGTAACAATAAATAAAAATTATCATTTGACGTCTACTAATGCATATTTGTTAAAGTAAATTACGACTATTTTTTATAACAAGCAATATGATTTTTCTGTGAGTGTGTTTTTATTTCACGTAACTGGCGTTTCGGTACCTAGCGCGGGCCTCTATCAAAGTTTAACATATCAACAATCAATTGCACCTTCCCTTTTATGATTCGAAGTCACTACAATTATCTTTTCAATTAATGAAAAGTTATTTTTAAAAACAATTATTTTATTAAGTAACTACAAAAGCTTAAAATTGAAGTAGGCGACTTCTCTAATCGGGAGACTAATAAGAAGTGAACAGTTTTATTACTACATATTAGAAAGATGCAACACTAATACTAAAAATGCATAATCAATAAAATACGCTCTCATGGTAACATCTCACGCTCGTCGGTTGTATTTAGGTTCAAGGACATAACTCTACTATGTATATGTTTATAAGCATATTAATTTAATCGTCAAAACTTAAGAAAATTTTGGAATCATAACGGGATGAAATGTTCTTTATTAATTATGTAATTGCACCTATGTTTTGCCTTCTGATACAAGGCTTTTTCACGATAGATTACTTATTGTTAGTTGATTACTTATATCAAAAGATATTGGAATTTAAAATAATAAAATGTTTTATTTTATCCGATCTGCGCTCAGATGATTTATCATCTCTGCAGAATTAGAAAATACCGCAAATGACGTGGTGAACGCCATCTGTAGTACGATGCTACATTTTAAGATTACGTATGCTCCAACAAGGTCCATTTAAATATATGGATATCTACTTGCTGAAACGAATCCCGGCGTAGCTCACCTCAACGTGATAGGCACGTTATCATAATCGAATGAAATTATTCGAAGTGGTCTGTATTCTGTCGAAACTGCCAGACGCGGATTGTGATTTCGATCTTTTTAGATCTCATCCGACAGAACACAGACCAACCTTTACCTGCTGTCTTAACAGCGCGTTTTAGAAAATACCACAAATGGCGTGGTGAACGCCATCTGCAGTACGATGTTACATTTTAGGATTACGTATCAGCGCGTCGCTGATAAGATCCAAAAAAATCGATATCGCGATCCGCGTCTGGCAGTTTTGACAGAATACAGACCACTCCGAATTATTTCATCCCTGCAGAAAATTATTTGGATAAAATAAATTGAATTGAATTGAATTGAACTATACCTTTGGTGCTCATGAGCACTAAAAAATGAGTTAAAATCACAATCCACGAGTAGTTGTTAACCATTGTAGATGTTGATATTTTTTTATGAAAATTTCAATTCTGATGACGACTTACCTCGTTTTCTATCTTGATCCAGGAATACAGCATTACCATGACCATTATCATGTTACCTAGTCCCTCAAAAAACAAAACAATGATCTGAATCACGCTAAACCAAGACGATGTGCTGTAGATAAGCCAAACCAGTAGATAATCGAATGAAATAGTTAATGAACAGGTTACAAGCAGTAAGTTTGCAATGTTTCCAATTTCTAATGCATCCATTGTTTCCTGTGATGCCTGTAATATACGCCATCGAATATGTAATTGCCTCTTGATGAATGTCAATTTTGCAGAAATGCTCAGTTTAAAATCTTCTTCATGTAAATTTCCTTCTTCAAAATGTTCATTTATTTTTATCATGTTACCGATTTCTTTTTCAACTTGTAAGTTAATTTTCCTGAACCGATTTTCAATATGTCGATTTATTTCGAAGTTCAATGCCAGAAATAACCAATTTCCTATTTCGTCAATTTTATTGATTGCAGGTAATGGGAGAATCATATTACGTACATAAAAACAATATGAGGTCGAAATTATCCAAAGAGCAACTGACGTTAAATATAGTAGTAAAATAAACGTATGCCATTTAGATCCTCTGTTAACCAATACGTTGTCTTCACTGACAATTTGGTTTAAAATGAAACGCAGTTGCTTCCTTTTGCTTATACCTTGAAATATAAGTAAATACCTTGTCGCTTGGCATACACAATGAAGAACAAATTCACTGATAACGTAACCTGCAACCACTTCTCTCACAAATTGTGAAAAGTGTATAATTGCAAGCCCGACAAAAGAAATATTAATCGTTACGAAAAATGGCACGAACGAAAAAATATCTGACTCTGACGAAATTATATTGTCGTCCCGTATTTTAAAAGGCGTAATACCAACAAATCGTCCTATATTCACCAATCGCTTAATATTTTCAGAAACCTTTTGCGCCATTTTTTTGAATCGGCGAGCGAAAACGGAAAGGGAGATCACCTGAAATTAATTATTTTATATACCTCATCGATACTATTTTATTGACACTACGGAAGGAAATTAAATTTAATTATTTATGTTTGTCATTCAGTTTTGAATACTAATATATTCATGAAAATTGAATCGTTACTGTGCATGCATTTTCTAGCTACGACAAGTATTCTTTTACATTTATTTATGTGTATTGTCGTTGTTAGTTTTATAAATTATAAATATGTTATAATATTATAAAGGTGCACATAACAATAATGGTTTGCAACGACGAGGACTTCCTTTATTAACATTAAGGCCGGTTGTCCACGAAGCCGACCAGACTGAAGTCAGAATTAATTAGTGGTTAGCGTTAAATCAACGAACTACTTTATTTAATTATTTTCAACTGTTTTTCGTCAATCGGCAATATAATAGACCTTTAAATAAACAGAATAAAAACACATAAAGTTGGAGTATATATTGTGTATACATTGACCAACCCCTTGTATATCTCTATATTTCTTTCGAGCATGAGCGGCTTCCTTTTTCAGCCGAATGCGGTTCTTGTTTATCAGAGGCCACCTCTCGATGGTTCAGCTGTACTAAGATATGTACGAGGCCTATTCAAAAGGTATCGCGAATATTGAATTTAGGCGGGTTACGTATATGCAATTTTCCGGCCAGGTTGAAAGTTCACTTAATTTTTGACAGCTGCTTTGTTGGCACGTGTTTTGGCTCGTCTTCTTCGATTTTTACCTATTCCAAAAAATGGATCATAGGACCTGTATCAAATTTTGTGTGAAAAACAAAATTAAGTTCGTTGACGCATTCCAAATGTTGACTTTAGCGTATAGTAAAGCTACCTTGGACCCAAGCGTTATCAGTGGTTTAAAATGTTCTCAGAGGGCCGAAAAGATGTAAACAACGAAAAGCGTGCTGGACGTCCGAGCACGTCAACAACAGACGAAAGTATAAATGAAGTGAAGAAAATAGTATTAATCAACCGTCGAATCATCGTTAAAGAAATTGTTGAGGACCTAAACATATTAATTGGCTTCTGCCATTCGACTTTTATCAATGATTTGAGTATGAGACGAGTCGCCGCGAAATTTCGACTAAAAACACCACCGCATTAACATTGCTAAGGAGCCTTTGGGCACTGTTCGCGGCGACCCAAATTTGCTCCAAAGGGTCATAATTGGTGACGAATCATGGGTTTATGGTTATGACGTGGAAACCAAAACTCAATCATTCAAATGGAAAAAAGCGCGCCAAGTTAGGTCGAATGTAAAGGTTTTGTTGACAGTTTTCATCTATTGCATATGGGTGGTAATCATGAGTTCTTGCTACAGGGTAGAACGGTTAATAAGGAATGTTACCTGCAAGTTTGCGCGAAGCAATCCTCCAGGAACTCCCGTATTAGTGGAAGAACTTTTATACCATGATAACGCCTCTGCTAACACATTGCTTGTGCGCGAATTTTTGGCCAAAGACAACACACTAATAATGTCGCAGCCATTGTATTCCTAATATCTGGCCCCTGACTTTTTCTTCTTCCCAAAACTGAAGAGGCTCATGAAAGAACGACGCTATGCTACGATTGAAGAGATAAAGACGTCATGGGAAAGGAAGATGAACAAAAAATGATTTTCTGAAGTGCTTCGAGGATTGGAAAAAATGTTGGCACAAGTGTATAATATCTAGTGGGGATTACTTTGAAGGAAACAAAATAGATACTAATAAATAAATAATTTTTGAAGAACAAAATTCGCGATACTTTTGAACGGATGTCGTACATAGGTACTACATACTCTGAAATGTATTTTAGTTTTTAATATTTTGTTTTCTGATATAAGGCTAAATTCTACTATTTAGAATAGCGAGTCTAGGCTGCATAATAAGCTTCAGTAGATATGTTCATACTATCAGAGTTTATCTATTTTTGAGACAATTTTTGATACTCATTTTGCTCGTATTCGCTTACTACTGATCCTGTAGGAAAAATTTCCATTGAACTTCAATGGGAATGAATGGAAAATTTGGCATAATTGGAAAAATAATTGTTTCCATTTACAATAATTCCATTAATATTTACATACGAAAAATTTCCATTGATTTTCAATGGAAACCAATACAAAATATATAAAAAAATTAAATGGAAAAACAATTGGGTACCTAAAAATGGAGAAAATCTGGTTTGAGATGATTAAAATTTATCAAAAAAATGGAGAAAAACGTGCTGATTGTCACAGCAAGTTGTAAAATTAATAAACAAGACATTATTTGGAATAATAATTGTCATGCAGTTAATATTTTCCTCATATTTTATCTTGATTAAAAAGAATTTCATTTAATTATCACTAGCAATAATTAAAAGTAAAAAATAAAGAATTGACACTAAGATTAAGATTTCCATTGGCTTCAGGAATGGAAATTCCAGTGGAACGCAAGGGAAATCCCTTTGCGTTCAGCAATGGAAGTCCAATTGAGTTCGAGAATTCTAGTGGAAATTCCATTCATCCCATTGGCAATTCTCCATTTATCACCATTAATTATTATCAATGGTAAGTAAATGGCATTTTTTAATGAAAATAGAATGGAAATTTTTCCTATGGTATGAACTTCCTATTACAATTATAAGTAGGTCATTCTAGTCTACGTCCAAAAAAAAAATGAACCATCAATTGAAAAATCCTACATAATTCACATGTTATTAAATGATTGAGAGCTTAGGTTTCTATGAGATTGTATCCTCTATTGTTTATTGTCAGGTACGTGAAAGCATAGTTATTATTACGAATTCTTAACTGCGGAAATCCAGTGGTAGGTCATAATAGTGAGCCATGGATTCTGCATTAGCTACCATACACGTAAAAACGCCCCTGAAAACACTTCTCAAGGATGTAAAGTTTTACAGACCAAACAATCTTGAATCAAACGGTACGGTATTTTTTTATACGACAAAATTTTAACCCTTCCATACATACACACGTCCGAAATTTTTGCGTTCCCGAGGGGATAAGGATCCATTTTACATTGAGTACGGCGACACTTCTTTGTTTTAGTAGACAATAACTTGCCTTGAATGATACACTTTCAAGATATGTCTTTCTGTCCGTAACAGCAAAGGCAGTAAACGATAATGTCGAACGGCATTTCCCTTGAGGTTAAATGGTCCGATATCGTGTTGGATAGTGACAATGTTCCAGATTTAACGGACGCAAAATTCAGAGCGGAATTGTTATCGCAGCTTAATCCCCGAAGGGAACGCAGCAGAATATCAACTTGATGTAGGAAATACTAATAATTTTCTATTACAAATGTAACAAGCGAAAGCCAGTTGTATTGTTTTATAGGAGGTTGCCTAGCACTTTTCATGTTTGAATTACAAACTAGTGAACCACTATACATTTTGTTTTTTCCATTTCTTTGGTATTGTGGTGGAGATACCTTTTTTCAGCAATAATCTAAAAGAATTTTCTAAAATGACCGATGAATGGTTTTTTTCTTTTTTATACCATTGAAAAATCTTACAGACAGAATACAGAGCCTTGCGAGATAGGTACAAAAGAAAAACAAAGGAAGACCAATAATCGGATACATGACAATAACTATGACCACTTGGTACGATGAACTGGTAAGAATTAACAACTAATATGCAATATAAAGTACTAACTCTATCATTTCGGTTTTACATTATTATAAGCAAGATATTCGCACACATCATCATCATAAGGTCGTCAATCCTAAGACTGGTTAGACACGTACCTCCACACGTAGAACAACCCAAATCCTTAACTATTTGCAAACAGTAATCTAATCTAGGTCTACCTCTTCCCCTCCTAACTTCCTACCTCTAATATGTGTCTAACTAGACCTTCATGCCTGAAAAGGTGTCCTACCAACCTACCTCTGTTTTCATATTCTTTCTAATACTTCTTCATTTCTAACCTTTTCTATCCACGTTATCATCATCATTCGCCTATAACACCACATTTCGAAAACTGCTAACCTTTTTTTTGACACATAGCATTATTTTTAATTAAATCCAATCAAATTTAATGAATAGAGTCTGTATCAAGCCTGAATCAACGTTTAGGTCGTGAATTCTTTAATAACAGAAAGGAAAAACCAGCTTCGATTATTTCATTAATAAACACAAAGACTTTATAAACACAGAAGTACATTCAAATTCAAATAAAAATAAAATCAAAGAAACCCATAGCCTAAATAAAAATAAAAACCAAAGGATAACTAAATTAAAATAGGTATACCCTTAAGTTCTTATAAATAGTATTCGGGCCCCTGTTCGAAGATTACAGTAAATCAGGATGGTTCAATTATTCCTCACACTTCACAAAATGGCAGCTTTAGAAATGCGTCCACATCCTTGGACGCTTAGGTGTTGGCGGTAGATCTTGTGGTGTCGATCGATGATCCTCTTCCAATGCGCCCTCTCACCAGTAACCCCTTAACCGTGCACCACACTACCACGATAGCAGCATCGTAGGGATCTCCCTGATCCGTTACAAGTCGGAGCAACCATAGTGCCTCCAGACTCTTGGGCAGTTCTTTGGCGTTCTTCCGATACCGAGGAAAGTCACCCAAAAATGACTTTCCAAAGTAGAAGGAGGAAGAGTTCAATTAGGTATTGGTACCGCTTTTCCAATATCGCAGGGTATTTTAAGCAGCGGTCACTCATCTATCTCCATATATAAATCTACAGCTAGCACTTTCCCCAATATTTTCGATTCTATTATATGGAATCACCAGCTTATTACTTTTACCGTGACAAATATACAGATAAGAGCAGTAGAGATATAAAACAAAGGATTGTGCAAAAAGGAAGTCGCTTCTATGCTCTCGAATGATGACGATACCGTGAATAGAGAAGGTTAGAAATGAGGGGGTATTAGAAAGAGTAGGAGGACTATAGAACTAAAAAGAAGGCGAGATGAAGGGATAGTTAGAGACATTCCAGAAGCAGAAACAAGAGTAATAGAGGTAGACCAACATAAGATTAGTGTTCACAAATAGTTAACGATGTCGGACGTTCTAGTTTTAGGGAAATGAAAAGATTAGCCCAGGATAGGAAAAAGGGGAAATTCGTGTCCAGTTATTGTCAGGAGTGACGACCCTCTGATCTTGATGATGAATATTATTCCCAGTTATTTTACAAATGAGCGAATACGCGATTATTACAAGTATAAGATGATACTGTGGGTAAGACTCAAGAGACCATATTAATAAAGTAGAATTGGTAACTGACAAATCACTACCGATAGTTGTCGACCATTTTAGTTCGTCCGAAAGGTTAAGTTTCAAATCTTTTCATCTTTAAATGCTGTAATGTATCTCCCCATTGAAGAAAACGTATTTCTTTAAAAAGCTGGTACTGAGACACAGAGATTGAAAATTTCATTTCTGCTGTAAATAACATTTCATAATAAAAAATTAATTTGAAAATTCCGAACTCCTCGTCATCTCAAGCTCAGTTTATATTGTCATTCAATTCTACCTTCTTCTAGCAATATGATCCCTATTTTATTGTAGTCTTATTTTGCGTGTAGTTATACGAGGGTGGATTGATAAGTTTCCGGCCTAACCAAGAGATGACGCCACTAGGCCTACCTTGAGGTGACATTCTATAGTACCATCCTTGGATAGCTTNCGACCCTCTGATCTTGATGATGAATATTATTCCCAGTTATTTTACAAATGAGCGAATACGCGATTATTACAAGTATAAGATGATACTGTGGGTAAGACTCAAGAGACCATATTAATAAAGTAGAATTGGTAATTGGCAAATCACTACCGATAGTTATCTATCATTCTAGTTCGTCCGAAAGGTTTCAAGTTTCAAATCTTTTCATCTTTAAATGCTGTAATGTATCTCCCCATTGAAGAAAACGTATTTCTTTAAAAAGCTGGTACTGAGACACAGAGATTGAAAATTTCATTTCTGCTGTAAATAACATTTCACAATAAAAAATTAATTTGAAAATTCCGAACTCCTCGTCATCTCAAGCTCAGTTTATATTGTCATTCAATTCTACCTTCTTCTAGCAATATGATCCCTATTTTATTGTAGGGTAGGTAAAGGCATTCTCATTTAAAACGTTATTTGTAAATTTAATAAGATCTACTATTTCTCTTTGTAAAGACGTGAATAGGTTTTTTAAGTATCATAAAAATAACGATAATAATTAACAAAAAACTAGAAGATGTTTTAAATTTCATGCTTAAAAATTGAAAAGTGTTAAGCACCAATGGGATTACAACTTTATCTAAATGTATGTGCAAAATCATCTCAAATATTCAATAGTAGTAATGTTGACATTAAAGTACTTTCTTATTCTTCAATTATCCTTAAAGTTGTTAATCCCACATTGACGATTTAGCCTACAGCGCATGTTAACGTTAATGCTTTAACCCGGCAGTCATACTTCGGAAATAATGTTTTCAGCTTCCCCGGGATCGACTAAGGGGTTGTTTTATAGGCGCCTCCCTTATACCCTCCAAAATACGATTTTCTGTACGAGGGGTTGCGAAATGTGGTAGTTCACTTTATTGGAATTTCATTGGAAAAGGTCTTTAATACGGAATACACGTTCTCCAATTAAAATGTTTACATCCCTCCCAGCTCTCATCCAAGAAACGTCATTGCCTCAATAAACGAGTAGATTCTTTATAAGATCGTGTTTGAAGGAACTTTAGAACAGGCTAAATAGACATTTGAATGAAATCATTCATAAATAAATAGACAAATTAATATATAAATTTTATGTGATCCAATAATGTAATTAATAGGATTATTTAAGTACTTAGGTTTAGTTATGGTTTGAATCAATTTTTCTAATCACTATACCTACCGAGTCTAGTGTACTTTTTTTATTATAAGGGAACTGATCATTTCATAGCGAAAGTAGCAGTTTCAGGAATTAGTCCCATTCATAATTTGTAGTGTCTTCGGCAATGATGACATTGATAATAATTCAATAAAAAGCAGCTAAAAGGGATGAAATGTAATTTATTTGTTATGTAATCCCCAACCAACATTTCGCCTTTTTGGTCTAAGGCTTTATCAAGGTAGACTACTATTATAAAGGTTTTTATTATAATAAGTAAATATCGCAAATCCTTTTTTGGCTTTCAGAGGATATACACGCTGTAATCAAGGTTGTTGTAAATAATATTTGATTAGTAATTTTCAATACACCTTACAATCATAAACCATTTATTCATATTTTTTTTTACAAAACACGCAAGTCTGTATTTCTTATGATGAAATTACGTTATATATACATTGATGAGTTTTATACAACATATGTATGTTACCGGAAGTGTATGAAATCTATGAACTGTATACAACTCCTGGAAATGTATGCAATTCCGAGGCTATTTAGGAAATATATAAAATATTGTTTCAAAGATTTTTTAATACACACATATCCCGGACATGTATTAAATTTCGATATTGTATTAGAAAATATATATAACTAATGCTTCCTGCGAATAAAATTAATAAAACAAGTTAGTAAACTGAGAATCAAAGTTATCTGTGTTTACGCGGTTCCAGTGCGATCGCCTGATGTACATGTATTGGTGACGTTATTGTTTGGTTAGGTTAGGTTTGGAGATGTATATGCATTACCGACGTTATTGTATGGTTATTAGATAGATTTACGCCAGACTGGAGTTTTCTTTAAGGTACGTGTCCTGCTGATATGTTGGAAAAATGTCTTCGAAAAGTATGTTTCATTATGATGTCCGCGCCCA
Organism: Agrilus planipennis; assembly: GCF_000699045.2. NCBI lineage: Eukaryota > Metazoa > Arthropoda > Insecta > Coleoptera > Buprestidae > Agrilus > Agrilus planipennis. The sequence continues at coordinate 447,048 of NW_020442467.1, forward strand.
ACACATATATATCAAAATAATCAGCATTATCACCTCTATAATAAACTAAAAAATCAAGATCATCGTGTTTGCTGAAACAAAGATAACCTCATCACATTACTCTAATATGTAACATATCAGCCGGGGCATTGAAGGAATTCCAGTCTGTCATAAATCTTCCTAATCAAACAATGACGCCACCAGTGGATATGGATACATCTCCAAACAGCTACCTTGTTAAATATTAATACTGCTATATCACTTGCAAATCTAAACATCCCAATTTACACGACGAGGGCTACCAGAATCCAATATTTCAAGGAGTTTAACAAAGGGTGATTTTTCGTAAGTATTGTATAGAGGTTGATAAAGAAAATAAATTGTTTTAGTAAATTAATTAACTTGGTGGGACTTTTTTGGGTACTGTGTAGTAGGTGACCTGAGGTGTAAAGTCTTTCTTTTGGTCAGCATCCGAAATGCATTACATTGCATTGCATTAATCATAGAGTTTATTTCGGGTTTGCCTAAAGGCGTAATAGTCTGTGGTTATGGTGAAGGGGCGAGGCTAGCGGCGAGGCTACTACAGGCGATGTCAATACGGGTTGCGGACGAATCGTTGTAATGAAGCAGTGAGAAAAAGCCGGAATTAATGCAATTCTGCAATGTCGTATGGGACGATCCGGAAATGAATACTGCTTGGTACCTGTACTATTAAAATTCATTTAGTGCATAATATGTCAGCGGGGAGAGATGTAGAAGACGGGAAATATTTGCCTTAATGTGAATTGGGATCCAGAAGTCTACATGATAGTGAAAATCAAGCTTTAGTCAGATCAAGAGGCTCCTTTGACATACGTATTATACGATCGTAAATAGTTTCAAATGAAAGGTATATTAATTAGGTGCCTATTTAGATCATAATCACCATAAGGTCGTCAGTTCTATGACTGGTTGGATATGCACCTCCACTCCTTTCTATCCTGAGCTATTATTCGCATTTCCCTAAAATTAGAACATCGAACATCCTTGACTATTTACGAACAGTAATTTAATCTAGGTCTAGTTATACCACTCCTAACTTCAGTTTCTGCCTTTAATATGTCTCTGACTAGACTTTTATGCCTAAGAAGGTGTCCTGCCAACCTATTCATTATAATACCTCTTCATTTCTAACCTTCTCTATCGTATCTTCCTTATTCGCCTGTAACACCACATTTCCAATGCTTCGCTCTTTCCCTACTTTTTTTCTCATGCATACCAGTATTTTTGTTTTACTTTTATTTATTTTCATACAGTACTGTTTTGTCAATACCGCTNATAAGGCTTTATCAAGGTAGACTACTATTATAAAGGTTTTTATTATAATAAGTAAATATCGCAAATCCTTTTTTGGCTTTCAGAGGATATACACGCTGTAATCAAGGTTGTTTCAAATAATGTTTGATTAGTAATTTTCAATACACCTTACAATCATACACCATTTATTCATATTTTTTTTTTACAAAACACGCAAGTCTGTATTTCTTACGATGAAATTGCGTTATATATACATTGATGAGTTTTATACAACATATGTATGTTACCGGAAGTGTATAAAATCTAGGAACTGTATACAACTCTTAGGAAATGTATGCAATTCCAAAGCTATTTAGGAAATCTATAAAATATTGTTTCAAAGATTTTTTAATACACACATATCCCGGACATGTATTAAATTCCGACATTGTATTAGGAAATATATAAAATTAATGCTGCGAATAAAATGAATAAAACAAGTTAGTAAACTGAGAATCAAAGTTATCTGTGTTTACGCGGTTCCAGTGCGATCGCCTGATGTACATGTATTGGTGACGTTATTGTTTGGTTAGGTTAGGTTTGGAGATGTATATGCATTACCGACGTTATTGTATGGTTATTAGATAGATTTACGCCAGACTGGAGTTTTCTTTAAGGTACGTGTCCTGCTGATATGTTGGAAAAATGTCTTCGAAAAGTATGTTTCATTATGATGTCCGCGCCCAACACATATATATCAAAATAATCAGCATTATCACCTCTATAATAAACTAAAAAATCAAGATCATCGTGTTTGCTGAAACAAAGATAACCTCATCACATTACTCTAATATGTAACATATCAGCCGGGGCATTNAATCTATAAAATATTGTTTCAAAGATTTTTTAATACACACATATCCCGGACATGTATTAAATTTCGATATTGTATTAGAAAATATATATAACTAATGCTTCCTGCGAATAAAATTAATAAAACAAGTTAGTAAACTGAGAATCAGAGTGCGATCTAGTGCGATCGCCTGATGTATACGCATTGGTGACGTTATTGTTTGGTTTGGAGATGTATATGAATTACTGATGTTATTGTATGGTTATAAGGTAGATTTATGACAGACAGGAGTTTCTTTAACGTATCTGCCATGCTGTATGTTGGAATAATGTCTTCGAAAAGTATGTTTCATTATGATTTCCGCGCCCAACATATGGAAATAATCAGCATTATCACCTCTATAATATACTAAAAATTCAAGATCATTGCTGAAACAAAGATAACCTCGTCACATTACTCTAATATCTAACATATCAGCAGAGGCATTGCGGGGATTCCACTCTGTCATAAATCTCCCTAACCAAACAATGACGTCACCAATGGACATAGATGCAAATCCAAATGGCCTCCTTGTTAAATGCTAATACTGTTATATCATTTGCAAATCTAAACATACCAATTCTTTGCCCCTGCATAACTATCCCTACAGTTGTACTGTCTTTAATGAGGTCGATCGCGTTTTCAATGTATAGACTGTGGTGGTAGTGTACATCCTTGTCTAACTTCCTTTCTAATCCTATCCCATCAATAGGTATAATAGGTATAATTGTGCCTTAAAAATCCTTAAGGAAGAATACAACTTTAAGATACCATATCTTAAAAAGATGAGTTTGTACTACTTAGCGTTCTTTTGATCTACCTGAATCCAATATTTCAAGAAGTTTGATAGAGGGCAATTTTCCGTAAGTATTGTATAGACGTTGATAAAGAAAACACTTGGTAATATTTCGAAAAACGTTTTCTCTATGATTCTTTTGACCGATTCGGCGTTCCTCAAAAGTATTTACAAATGGGAATAATACTAAATTGTTTTAGTAAATTGATTAACTTAGTGGAATTTTTTTGGGTACTGTGTAGTAAGTGACTTGGGGTGTTATAAATCTTGGACGTAGTCATTCTTCTGGGTGCGTTGTTTTCTTCCAGACATTTTAGCTGTGGTTCGTGGAATTTTACTTTTCCAACCGTTTCGCCGTTCTTTGCTGACGGCATCTTCAGTGGTGACTTGGCAAGTACTGAGTCGTAACTGATGATCAGTCCACGGACCACGGCCAAAAACCTCGGAAGAAAACACCGCATCGATATACGCCGGCCATGAAAGCCTAAAAACTACAGTCATTCTTCTGGTCAACACCTGAAATACATTCCAATTTAATCATAGAGTGTATTTCGGGGTTGCCTAAAGGCATAATAGTCTGTAATTATAATGAAGGGGCGAGGCTAACGGCGAGGCTACTACAGCCGATGTCAATACGGGACGCGGACGAATCGTTGTAATGAAGCAGTAAACATAGAGAAAAAGCGGGAATTAATGCAATTCTACAATGTCGTATGGGACGATCCGAAAAAGAATACTGCTTGATACCTATACTATTATATTTCATTTAGTGCATAATATGTCAGCGGGGAGAGATGTAGAAGACGGGAAATATTTGCCGTTAATGTGAATTGGGATCTAGAAGTCTACAGGCCTGACGCGGAAAGCTGGCGGAAATTTTAAAATGGCGTGGATGCCGCGGTGGCAAAAGTAGGCAGTTTTAGGTATAACGATTGCAACCCTCTTTCTTCAGTATTCCTATCAGGGGCGTAGATTAAATATTTAAAAATAGGGATCAGTGAGCAAGTAATAGACAGACAAACAAAAGAACTAATTGTTGATGTTGATGATGAAAATATAAAACGTCGAAATAGTTCGTCGTATCACTGACCTTATTGCTAATAATGCAGGGATGTTTTGAGTAAAGTCATTCCTTGTAAGGTTTTGGTTTCCAACATATGCATAATCCTCTTTTTTTTTAATTAAAATTAAGTACAACAATGTGACACAATTAATCCAATTCAACCACGTAAAAATTGGCTGAAATAATTTCGTTTTTAAAAATAGCGAAAAAAATACGTCGGTACCAAATGAATCATATCATTAACATAATATTGAATTTTATGGTTAATACTTCCACGGACCACGGCCAAACAGACCGGAAGAAAACACCGCATCGATATACGCCGGCCGTGAAAGCCTAAGAACTACAGTGCCTCAGTCCAAGTTTTCCTGTGGTTTCCTTGGATCACTTAGACAGTAATATTCCACAGATAGTCTCTCATTCTCTTTTGTAATGAAACACCCAAAAGTTTTTGTTATGGTCAATTAACCCCATATTCTGTCGTGATGCCAGAAGTGAAAGAGAACACTTTGTAGAAACGCCCTCTTGCTATCCACCTGCAGTTAGACGAACATGCGCAGAAAACTTAAACGTGGGCAAAGATCCGTTTTTGATAGGAGCTACCAGGAAGCCTGGCAAACGATGTTACCGAGGAAATCATTTTACGGATTATTTTGAGAAAAGGAAGAACGATCACTGGACAATA
>NW_020442467.1:451961-456362 GCF_000699045.2 Agrilus planipennis
AATCTAATTAGTATTTTTACACACTTGTGTCAGTAAAATACATACATGTAGATTCTGACAGTCCACAATCTTTTATCACCACTCTTCCTAATCTAATACATTTTTGCTAACACAAAACTAAAACAACGATAACAAGAATGCCATTTGTATGTATAAAAATTCAAAATACAATTATTAAAAAAAAAATCCTGAAGAAATGTAGTGAAATGGTTTAAAACATGATTTCAAAAATTTCTCGTTTGGAAATCTGTAAAGTTTTAACAAATTTGTGGTTCGAGCAAAACAATGTATATTTTTGTAGATATTTAATATTGTTTCTTAAGTTGTTTGATATTCCTTTGAATTAATTTCTATTCAATTATTATTTTAATGTAAATTTTCAACTTCTTATCTTGTGCATGCTTTTGTTTCTTTTCAATCTAAATTTTATTGTCCTCTCAATCACTTTTACCTAGAAATCCAACTTCAACCATACTCCATACCTGAATATACCCTCTAACTAATAAGAAGTTTCTCCCTTAATTGCTTTGTCTTGAATTCTATACTGTTCGAACTGTTTAATTCTACGTATTTCTATAAACTAGTGTCATCACCCTTACTCAAACCATTTTTCTTGTAGAGTATCCTATCAATTTTACTAACAATCCTGTCCCATAAATATTCCGAATATTTGTTATCTAAATCGGAACTAAAAGCACAATCATCAAACACAAAACAATACCCGGCTGAAGGAGACCTGAACTTATAGGTCCTAGAACTACCTGAGGCGTGTCAAACACTGGTTACCGCTGGCTTCAACGGCTCTTGCTTAAACCATCCTTTTTGACCTGCCACAAATTCAGGATATAGATCGGCATCCTCTTAAGGTAGTGAGATCAGTCTGACTACGCATTTCAATTCTCAATTGCGGTTGAGACATTTTTAAATTGAAAACTTCTTTAGGGACGTTGGGTACTTTTTGGTAGAGGAAAATGTTATAGGTTCGCGTCACCGACATGCTCATGACTGGCGCACGTGAAATTTCAAATTTTAATACTAAAAGTTCTAAGTTTTCACTTCTATCCACTTTTTTGTACTTCTCTATACGCAGCGCTCTTGTCTACTCTGCACGTGTTGCTACTAATATCTCTTCAAAATTCGAAGTAAAAACTTTTGAGTAAACCATCGAACATTATCGTACTCACTGACTAACATAATTGTTGTTGTTGTATGTTATATTACGTTAGATCCAACGAAATAAATAGTTTAATTAGTTCATTATTAATTACACCACCCTCATTCTCGATATTATGTGTGGATATTCATCTCTGTCTTACACACATTGTCTTTGGTTCTTATTTTTTATTGTTCTGTTCTTCTGTCTCTGTCTCTTGTGTCATTATTAATTTGTACCATTCATTTTTATTTTTTTACATATTTTCCTTTGTTTATATTTGTGTGTCAATTTTTATTGTATATAAATTGTTATTTGTTTTTATTAGTGTTTTTATTATTAGTTAGGACCCCCCTTGTTGCGCCCCTGGTGACTACTACGTATGTAACGAAAGCGTGACTGAAAGTAAAGGGTGGTTTACACTACACGTTTTGGGTCCGAACCGTGTGTGTGTCGAGTCCGTACTACTGAACCGAACATTTAAAACAACAATATAAATATTATTCATTATTATATTGATTCAATCAGAACCAATTTTCATTTTTTTATTTAATATACTCAACAGTATTTATTAAAGACAATATTATTACCGCTATTGATGAAGATAGCGACGACGATTATAGTCAGTTGACTAATTAGACAAACGCAAACAGTAGTTTTATTAAATAAAAAAATCGGGTTCTGCAATTTTCTCAAATTTTCGTATATGAGCGTAGATTGATGACTCAAGTATATAACTGACAACATTTTTGCTATAATAATTTTTCGGGCCTTCTACCAAATAATGAATGTAAGGCAGAGCAGGTAAACCTTAAAAATAACACTTTTCATGTCTCCTTCTGCCAACAAAGTTAGATATTTCACCTTTTCTTGAAACTACTATAAGTACACTGTACTAATTTTTGAATATAATAAGACTGAAAGTGAAAAAAGGTTACGAAACCTTATCATGTGGGCGTTCGACACGATCTTGAATTTTCGGTTTTTATGTTTGATTTTCTTGGTTGAATATTTTCTGCTGTTTTGTAAGGATTTTACATTAAAAGTTAAAATCTAACAGAAAAATGCGTACCTAGGTAATGTAACGTTAGAATATAAAAGTCAAATGGTTTTGGCACATTTGATGTTTACATCATCAATTATTACTCTACTGAAATAGAAATATTTTGATGGCTTTTTAATACTAGCTAACATTTACGTAAACCACCCTTCACAAATTAAAGCAACAACTAATTATTTATGGATGTTGTATCCGAGTACAAATATACACATGTACACATTATATGTTTTACCGTTTAATATGTTAATTAGAATTTAAAAGCTTGATTTCATGTTACCATCCTTACAGACAGTCATAATTTATTTTCGGTGAAAATGCGAGATGTAATACGAGTTGTAATTCCACCAGTATATAAATTTGTACCTCTCGTTACAACAAATGTTTTTTGTTAATGGTTTCTACATATAGGGTGTCCCAGTTATAATAATTAATATTTATACCACAGATTCCTACGGACATTTGAAACATAAAATGTTATCACTTTTGACTTTTGAAACANATTATAGCAGATTTACTCAGAGATAACAGAAACACACGGTCCTGTTGTAACTTGCAGACTTTTTCGAGTAATTTCTTTATTTGTACGAAGGCAAGAATAATTTTCCTTCTTAGGAAGTCACACTCCATTTCTACTTCCTCCGCTGATTTCAATTGATCTATGATTCCGGACATGTCCAAGCTTTACAAATTCAATGGATCAGCTTCTTGTAAAACCATTGATGTGGCTACAGGTTTTGCATCATTACTTCTATTTTCTGTATCTGGTTTATTTCCTATCAGCACCTAACCCGTTGTCCGTTTCTGCTATTACCAAACGCTGATTAGCTCTGCTACTTTCGTATTATTTCTACTAACGCTTCAACTACTAGATATACCATATTTACACAGTAATTTCTTGTATTACCTAACCACTTTAAGGCACTCAATTGTGCTTCCAAAAATTTATCGTAGATGCTCGATAATGCTTCTAATTTTTTTATAGGATTTCTCTCTCCATATAAACCTTAACACAACCACGAAGAGTCCCTACTCATTTCAAATAAAACTAAATTACTAAGAAGCTGATCAGTCCGGGAACGGATAAGCGTTAGGTAAATGGATACCCTTGAAGTAATTTAATATTCGGATCCCTGTTACGTCAGTGTTCAAAGTATTAGAAAGTTCTGTAGGAAAGTTATTTATTCGGCATTTACTTACTATTTGGGCTAACCAGATACTAATGACATATATGTAGAATGAAACCAAAGAGGGCCGTTATAAGAGGGCTTTTAAGTTAAAGTCAGTGGTGAAGTGGCAGTCGGCGTGTAAGGATGTGTAAAGCGCCTTAAGGGCGGTTGGTTACTCTGGTGAGAGAGTAAGATGCCGTAGGGGCGTTGGTTACTCTAGTGAGAGTAAGATGCCGTAAGGGCAGTGGTGTTACTCTGGTGAGAGAGTAAGGTGCCGTAAGGGCAGTTAATATTTGATAATATTGAGAAAGTTGGTTATTATGCACATATTATGTATTTTGTGTTGTTGCTATTGTTGAAATGTGAGGCCTGTAGAAGTGTAAGGCCAACGGCCGACGGGTCGGATGAGCCTTTAGGTGGAGTGTAAATCCTGTGCGTCAGGTAGTCCACTGCAGATCTAGCTAGATATGCCTGGAGTGGCAGTGCACCTGTGGGTGACGTGTTNGATCCTGTAGATAGTTTTAGTTTTGTATAATTAAATCTATTAGTGATATTCACTGAAATATTAAATAATAGATGTATCATGAAAAACGATTTCTACTTAAAGTGATGTTGATTAGAATTTAAAAAATTTTTTAATAATGCGGTTGTCTCTGCTTTATTTATTTTCAATCGTCAGTATCGCTTGTTTTTTCCTGTCGGTGCTTACGGAGGATATGAAAAAGAAAATAGGGAAACGTAGAGGGGGATTCCTTCGTCAGATGTGATGCTGGCAGGGCACCCAGTTTCCGGAAGCGCCTGCAGCTTTCGCTTAGTGAACTAATCTTATACGACAGATGATATTCCACAGTTTGTCGCCGGATATTAAAATTTAATTCTTGATGGGCGGTAAGTGGAAGAAACGAACTGTTTAAAGTCCCGCCGTTCGAAATGCGGTTATTTTCAGGCTAAACCGAATTGGTGGAAGTTAATTTCGATAATAATAAACTTTTTGAATACAAATCAATTCTGCTTTTTATACA
>NW_020442467.1:456667-478256 GCF_000699045.2 Agrilus planipennis
AGGAGATCGGGCTGAAACTATAGCTACAAGCTATCCAAGGATGGTACTATAGAATGTCACCTCAAGGTAGGCCTAGTGGCGTCATCTCTTGGTTAGGCCGGAAACTTATCAATCCACCCTCGTAGCTGTGGCTATTGGTATATATATACATAATAGGTGAAAAATATCATCATTCCCAATAATAATAAAAATCGCTCCTACAGTTCCGAATAGCTCAAATCACTTGTCTTACAACACATGAGTAATAAATAGTGTATTGTTTTAAAAGTCAATATGTCAACTCGACTGGCTCGAGAGGAGGGAAGCTTGGATCGATGATCTTTTTCCCTTGTAGCTACCCTTTCAAATGCACCATAACGCCATCGCAACCGTGCTTTATGATATCCGTACTTATTCCTCAAAGGAAGCTTCCTAGTAGTAGAGTTCAGAAAATTTACATTTAACGAACTGAAAAGTTAATAAATTAAATAAATTATTTATGCCTAATTATGTTTTTTGCACTCCATTACGCAGTCGTTCAGCCACATTCTTAATTTTAGCATAAAATAAAATGGAGGTATGTTAAAGGTTTAGATTTATTATTTATTCCACCTGAACAAACCACTGTGTATCGAGATCATTTGGTGGTATTACTGAAACTGTTTTGTAATCTAAGTGTTGTATTTGTTTATGACTTTATTATTATGGAGTCACAAGAAATAAAAACTCTTTCTGTTTAATGATTTATTGTCCAAACTGCTCCAGACATTCGTTTTGCTACTAAACAAAGCATTTCAATCACTCGCATGGCGATAGTGAGGTAGTAAAGGACGATATACGAGGTCTGTTCAGAAAGTATGACGAATTTTGTGTTTTTTCAAAAATTATTTATTTATTTATGAATATCTATTTTATCCCCTTCAAAGCAATCCGCACCTGATATTATACACTTGTACTATGTTTTTTTCCAATCCAAGCATTTCAAAAAATCATTTCTTGTGATCCTGTTCAGCTCCTTCTTCGATGCCGTTTTTATCTCCCCAATCATAGCGTAGCGTCGTCCTTTCATGGGCCTCTTCAGTTTCGGGAACAAGAAAAAGTCACAGGGGGCCAGATCTGGGCAAAACGGTGGCTGCGACATTAATGGTGTGTTGTTTTTGGCTAAAAATTCCAGCACAAGCAATGGTGTGTGAACAGGGGCGTTATCATGGTTCAACCCCCAATTTTTGTTCTTCCACAAATGTGAGAGTTTCGCAATCCGCCAGGATTGCTTCGCGCAAATTACGGATAAGTTGCAGGTAATAATCCTTATTGACCGTTCTACCCTGCAATCGAAAAAGCTGTAAGCAAAACCTTCACATTCGACCTAACTTGGCTCGCTTTTTCCGGTCTGGTTCGTGTGGCAGCTTCCATTGGGATGATAGAACTTTGGTTTCTACGTCATACACTCATGATTCCTCACCAGTCATAACCCTCTGGAGCAAATTTAAGTCGTCGCAGACGAACAGTTCCTTAGCAATGTTAATGCGATGCTGTTTGCTGTAGAAATTGAGCAATTTTGGTATGAATTTCGCGGTGAATCGTCTCATGCCCAAATCATTGGTAAAATTCGAATGGTTAGGTTCTCAGCAACCTATTAAACGACGATTCGACGATTGGCCAATACTATTTTCTTCACTTCATTAATTTTTTCGTCTCATGTTGACGTGCTCGAGCGTCCCGCTCGCTCTTCGTCGTTCACATCTTTTCGGTCCTATGAGAACATTTTGTATACTTCGTTTACTTTCTGTTTGACCGGCGCAAAGTAGAAAAGAACAGCACTAGGCCAGAAAAGGAAGGAGACAACTCTCGGCTAAACTCTTAACTGGTGAGGAGCGTATAATCCGTACAGTACTGCACGGAAAAACTGACCATTTTATCCAATACAATTGCATTGCTCAAATGTGCTGTTATTGGTACCATTTACTACTGAAAATATCAACGAGATGTTTATTTATATTTGAAGTCATATTAAAGGCTTTAACGCTTGTTTTCGGCTCGCACAACTATTCATGATTGAACAAAATTTTTGGCAGGTACTGTATGAAAAAGTACGTTTAATGAGCAAGAGTCGAGATAATAATGAGCTTTTTTCTTGCTATCTACGATTTTGTCAGCGCGCGTGCAAGACATTGGAAGGGGCGCATCACTAGAGAAAGTAAATGAAGTATACCATCGATAAACATTGATCAAGGTAACTTCACCAAATTGCTATAAAATTCAACATGGCCGAACTTGTCGATATAAGTGAGAGACGTGAGTACCAACATAACGCCACAAAAAAATCGAAAATCGAATAAGTATACGTATCCTGCAGAAATTCAAAATTCGCAATATACTTTTTGAACGGACCTCGTATGTATAATCATTTCTCAAACACATAACAATAAACTTCAGTTTGCACTTGATAGCTAGCCAACGTGGCAGAGAGACGGGTTGGCCACAAAAAGCTACACGCAAAGGCAGAAGTTGCGCTTTGAACGTATACCTACGCAAATACAAACATGCCGAATATGCAAATGTTTGTCAACAAGGGGTTTAAACGGTACGTTGCAGTTACAATTGCTTGTCGAGAGGGCGAAGAGCATGTAACAGTAAGTTTTAAGCTGCTCGATGCAGATTACGTATCCATATCGAGCAAATACAAGTGCTATCTGCAGTACATTATACTAATACCGCATGTACAGACACCCTGTCAAGAGCTATCATAAGTATTATATTTGTATGTGTAAGACACCATCATATACATATATAAATATAATAAACACATAAGAACCAGACGGGGTGTTGATACTATTTAAAATTATTGTCAGGTATATTATACTTTTAAGATCAACATAATCAATTATAATAAACGATGTAATCTTACTCACCAATATTGATAATGATAGTAAATATAGTTAATAAATTGACCAGAGGGGAGATGAAGGCGTGCGTGCTCAAATATAAACATAGTTGGCTGGCTGGCGACTACATGATAGTAAGGTGACGACAACAATACATTCTCGACCACAGGAAACCATAATTACATGTAAGAAATAAATACACTTACCGATCTGTTGATAAGATCATGAGGTAATTATGTACTCACCGGGGTTCCTAGGAACCCCTGCCCTTCTGGAACACTTGCGAAGTGTCTCGCCAGTCTAACAATCGGCAGGTAGGGTTATCCATCAGTCGGTGGATAGTACCTGTAATCATGAGTTTGCGCTCCCGCGCCTCCAGATGGAATTCGCACATACTGGAGACCAACAGGGTAGGACGAACCTAACCCTGTGTCGCTATAGTACCGAGCCCACCCCAAGCAAGGCAAGTACGTACTATAGGCATCACCGGAGATATCTGCGTCTCTCCTGACATACTGGGGTTAGCAGAATACGTGACCTCAGTCACTACGAGCCCAACTGATACGTGACCTCAGTCACTACGAGCCCAAATAAACACCATGGCCACAAAAACGTGTTAACACATAAATATTTCTCGAGAACAGTGCACAATACAATTACATACGTATATATACCAATTATATGTGATCACCTTAATAAACCAATAATATGCTACACATATTATCTACGCACAATTATGCCACACATATTATCTACGCATAATCGCATAATATTCGCATGATAATCGCACATGCAACGCAGCGCAACGCATCGCATCGCTCACCACTGCACTTGTCAACAGACAACTATATACTCTATATTCAATCTCACCCTCACATGTTTTTATGTGGTTCCTTCTTTGGTCTTTCGTCACCCTAGCCCAACACATACAAACAAAAACAAATGGGATACCAGTCGCCAGCCTATCGATGTTAAATATGAGATTCAAAAGAAACAAATATGGAAAGGCAATTATTACTGGAGTAAAGTTTTGATATATTCGTTATGATTTATTTTTCGTATCTTACATATGTTGGTAAACTTTACATTAATATTTCATTGTCAATTACATCTACTATAGAATCCCAGAGTACTCCGCTTCACAAAGAGGGTTTTAAGAGTGCCCTAGACAAAAATTTTCAGTCTCTCTCCAGTCTCTCAGAGTCTTTCGGCGTCTCTGAGAGCGTCTCTCACAGTCTTTCACAGTCTCTCAGTTTTTGTCTAGGTGTTTTTATGGATCTCTCGCAGTCTCTGTATTAGAGACTCGAATGATAAAACTGAAAAATTGAGAGACTCGAGTCTCTCGTAGAAAGACTGGGATCTCTGATATATGTTGAACTTAGAAAATTTTAACCATGTCTATCGAGACACCACTTATTGAGAGATTCGAGTCTCTCGTTCAGAGATTCGAGTCTCTTGTTCAGAGATTCGAGTCTCTCGTTCAGAGATTCAAGTCTCTCGTTCAGAGATTCAAGTCTCTCGTTCAGAGACTGGATACGAAATAAGGATCTCTCTATGAGCGACTAGAGTCTCCCGTTCAGAGACGCTAAACAGTTTTTTTTTGACAGTCTCTCTCAGCGACACCAGAGAGACCCAATGAGAGACGGAGACTTCAGTCTCGCTTTCGGAGACTCTGAGAGACTGAACATTTTTATCTCGGGTAACTGGTTGCCATAATTTATTGCAGACGGTGATATTGGTGACTACAAAAAGATAAGACAAATAATAATAAAGGAAAAAGTTACTTTTGGCCAATTATGCATAATGCGGTCAAGAAATTAATATACAACAATACTGTAGTATGTACTTAGAAAAATAAGTCATCATCATGAAGGTCGTCTGAATTTACATGAATCATAAGTTTACTTACTTATGGTATTTGTTGTTAATGGCTAACTTCATACGTATCTGTTATTGTTCTTAAGATTGGGCAGAGAGTTCAAAAATTGACAAATCTTGGAGTTGTATGTTTTGAAAGTCCGGTTCGCCTATCCCGATCCAATTGACTTCTTTGGATCATTTAGATAAATACTAAGACAGTAGTATTCCACAGAAAATAAGATATTCGTTTAGATCTCTTATCTTTATTTCGTTCATCTCTCCCCTACCACCACCCGTACATTTCCACATCTTTTGAGAAGAGTCTGGAGAGGACTTTCCATCCTACGGTTAAACTTTACAGTACGGTATAAAAAAAAAAAAAAAATCTGTTCTCATTGAAAACTACTGATCGACGAAGACGATTACTTACTTCCTCTTGTGATTTTTCCTTTGATTTCAGTTGATCACTGATTCCCGATATCTCCAAGCTTTATAAATTCGATGGACCAGCTTCTTGTAAAAATATTGATGTGACTATAAGTGTAGCATCATTACTTATTTTTTCTGTATCTGTTTTTTTTTCCTATTAGCATTTGACCCAATGTTGCTTGGCTGTTTCTGCTCTCATCAAACGCTGATTAGCTGTGCTAGTTTCGTATTATTCCTGGTGACGCTTCAACTACTGGATACAACATATTTACACATTAATGTCGTGTATTACGAAATCACTTTAAGGCACTCAATTATGCTTCCAGTAATTTAACTCATTCCTACATTTTTAAGTATATTTAGCATCTTGTTTCATTTAACATTGTCAAAAGCTTTTTCTAAATTTACAAATCCTATGTACGCACTCTTTCCTTTTTATATCGTTACCCGTATAACTGGAATGGCCTCCCGCGTTCCTCTATTTCTTCTAAACCCAGATTGATCTTCCCCTAATAGTTCTTCCGTCCTTTTTCCCATTCTCCTCTGTACAATTCTGCTTAAGATTTTTGACGCGTGGGTAGTTAGTAGTTAAATGTTTCTAAATGTCTCGCACCTGTAGGCGCCTCTCTTTTCTCCGTCTATAGATGTGACTAACCAGTTTAAACATACGATCTCTAACCTCTTGTCCTGCATGTTTTAGAATTTCCTCCTGTATCTCATCTATATCTGGTGCCTTATTATTCTTTGGCTTTTTTAATGCTACATCGAACTCTTCTCTCATTATGGGATAACCTAGCTCTCCACACTATCTTCCTTTTCTAATATATCTCCTCATGACCTGCGCATAGGTTCTCTAAATATTCTCTTAACCTATTTAGATATATATTTATGATAACTTATAATAAACATGAATTGAAAACTAATAAACTGAAAATTCATTTCATTTCATACATTTTAGTGCAATTAATCATTGCCCTTCCACACGATATTTATTGAAATGACATAAGTAGTCGGTAATTTATATTTCTGATGCCTGTAGCATGTAGTCGATTTGTCAATCTACTAGCACAAAAGTAATAATCCTTAATTAACAATGGATAAATGGAAAAATGTCAGTACCTTTATGATTAGATACCTATCTGTAGGTATATGTCGATATAGATTTATTCTGTTGGTGTAATAAGTCGTGTCTGTAGTTTGCTTGTGAGCTTAAAATGCAACGAGGGGATACATTAGCACCCCTCGCAAATTTGATCAGAATTGGCCGATATGCAGGTCTGACATTTTTTGATATAAAATTGAATAGAGTAATTTTGTCAAGTGCTAATTTTGTTGTATTTCTACCAGTCTTCATAATAACCTACATTATATATGCAATACTAACGGTAGCTCATGTGAAGGTTGTAATGAATAGGGCAGATGAACAAGGATTGGCGTATACCACCACGCTTCTTCAAATTTTTTGGCACATATTTAGATTTGTGTCAATTATTCAGGCTCTCATCAACAGGAAGAACATGAAGAATATTTTAGAGGAGATTGTCAATATTGATAAAATATTAACAACAAGAACTAAAAGTCAAACCAAAATTACTTATTTAATTTTTGGGGTGTACATTTTCAGCATAATTCTTTGGTGTTATTTTAAATTTACTATGACACATACGCTATCTGATATATACTGGTTCCCTGTTGCCCAAAAAGTCACAGAAATTAGTACCGGTGTATTTCTAGCGATTAATTTTGAAATAAACAGGCAATTGAAGCAACAGTTAGAAACAATTAATTCCAAATTAGAAAAAGACTTTGAATACTGCTCATTCATCAATGATGAACTGCGTCGAGAACACTTAAACGAAGAAGAAATAGAAGACATTGTCGAAATGGTTATGAAGCGTGCCAAGCGTAATTTACATTTACGTTGGTCTGTAATTCACAACAGTTGCAAAGTTATGAAGGCATTTGAGGCTGGAATAGTTGGAAATATAGTTAGTTCTACTTGCTTTGCAATTATAGCATTCGATTATTTGGCATACATGACAATTATAAAAGGATTTCCCATCTCGCAACTTTTCGAATGTTTTCTCTGCTCTTTTGAAGCTGCCAAAGACGTAATGGTTGTGGTATTAACAACTTATTCGTGGATAATTATTGATAAAGAGGTGAAGATCTTTTTTATTAAGTAACAATTAGATAGGTCTTTTTACCACACATACAACCGCACGACTTAAATAGAGCGTATTATATATCAAGCGAAATAAACTATTTGTAAGGTATACATAAATTATACACTATTTCTGATCATTACTTCTAAAAGATTAAGGGAGAAGAAGGTACATGAAAAAGAAATAGAATAAGTCATCTCGCACCACTAAATGATATACATAAACATGAGGATATTACCTCGTCGAATGTCTCAACTGCTCCGTAGTCCATGTTTGCATATTTGTTTTTGTTTGATATTTTCATGCCTAACTTATTTTAATATTTTATGGTAACAGCAGTAACTTTGCCAATTGAATACTCACTACGGAGTGCACTAACCGTCACACGTGCAATTGACCTGTCTGTGTACCTGCTGTTGCGAAGGTCACGAATACGTCTAAGTGTTTCGTCACTCGACGCTTGCAATAACTTCAGGTGACAAGACAACACAGCTATCAAACTAAGAACTGTTCCCAATCATTTACTTGTTAACTGGGATACTTTTTGTGTATAATTTTTACACCCGCTACGTTGTGGTGCTATTACGAGATGCATTCTACACTGCTTCCAGAGGTTACTTTTCAATATCGCGGAATAGTGATCAGATATAGTGTATACATTTAAGGTCATTGTCAGTCACTTCGCATTGCTTTTTCATATTTATACTTTTAGAAAATACATGCACCATACTCTTCATTTTTTCAATCAATAGTGCAACATGGATGTATTAATTATAAATTCTTGAATTACTTAAACTGTTTCTTTTTAATCTTGTGTACAAGTATTCTGCTATGTTTTAACAATTTGAAATTGGAATTCAGAATTTAAAGCTATCGTCTGGAAGAATTACTAGTTTTTGACGTTTCATAAAAATTTGGTTTGATGAACCTTCATTACAAGAACGTTTGCACAAATTTATTTTTAGGAAAGGTTATACGAATTTATAGAGTTCGCGTTTTCCCCTTTTTATCCCATACAAATATCACTGTTTCGTTTCTTTTCAATCAAGACATTGAGAGTATATTGTAATTATTGATAGGATTTACTGCTAAATGTAGTATTTCAATAGTTTCATTGACTTTTTAGACTCGCTAAATGTTTCTTTTAAATATTTTGATGTAGGCTGCCAAAACTGGGCTCCATATCCATAAGTTATGGAACCAAACTATGGATCTTAGAAAATTTACGCATACCGCAAACTTCCTCAAGTTGGCATCAGTGAATATATTGTTTACTAAACCGAATTTTAATATTCGCGGAGTACTGTACATGGAGTGGGGCATTATTTCTACGGTAAATGTGTATTGCCTTTACATTAAAATGAATATTTCGCTTAAAAATAACATTTACTAGGTTTTCGGTACCATCTTTACCTATGGTAGCGTTTTACTTCAGCTTCAATTGGATTTAGACGCGAGGAAGAGGTGGAGAACTTCGTAATGGACAAGATTCTCTAGTCACAGCCGTCTCTTCAATTCTTGAAAGTCTCACGAACGCTGGTGCATTTACCTGGCATACTGTAGATTTTAATTACTTAATTACTTAAATAAGACTCTTGCTCCACATCTCTCTGTCGTTCTTTTGTATTATTCGCTGATATGGTATAAAAACTATTACCTAACCTCACTTTCGTGCAACGCGTGGTTAACGACGCATACGCGTACGTCTACTAGAAACGCACTCACATTAGTATAATAACTAAAATCTTTTCATAACTACATTGAAAATTATTTTGATCTTCGGCTAATACTAGGTATTTGTAATTTATAACATTATGCTGGTATGATTAAAAATCAATGAATAACCGCTTTTATCGTGTTGAATGACATATTGTAGGTACAATGTATTTACACATATATAGTTTAATAAATAGTATAAGTAGAACTAATGGTTTTTGAAAAAAATTATTCAGTTACCTACATACACCTTATTTCCACAAACTTCTTATTTACACTATTCTCGACGGTAGCGATGATACCTAAATTGTTGCTAATTTTGGATAAATAGAAAACTCAACAATATACGAGTACAGCCATTATTTTGCAATAATGTATAGAAATAAAATTCTTACTTTTAAAAACACATAAGAAGGCCTTCATTTCGTCCTTGAAATTCATCCGAAAGTAGTCGTTTATAGACTGGATAATTCATTATTTTGTACGCTGCGATTATATCGTTAACATCATCCTCAATTTGCACACTGCGTCACTGCTATGAATATTGCTCACGTCAGCACCACCACACCACAGCCATAGTATAAAGATTCAATACAGTATATTCACTTCCCACCGAGCAGCAAGGCTTAGAGGTTTAGTCCATTGCTTAGCATTCGGGAGGACGCCGGTTCGATTCCGGGTCCGATTGCCTTGGTCCAAGTTTTCCTGTGATTTCCTTGGATCACTTAGGTAAATGCTGGGGCAGTAATATTCCACAGATAATCTTTCATTCTCTTCTGTCTTCATTTCGACCGTCTCATCTTTCTCATCCGAACCACCACCCACTCATCCCCACGATTCCTGAAAGGAGACCGAAGAGGGCTTTTCGCCCTACCTTTCGGCGTAGTCCGGAAGAACTGCCCTTCCACCACCATTAGTGGTTGGTGGGAATGAAACACCTAAAAGTTTTTTCTTGGGGTTCACTTTCCAGTCACGCTCATACATTCCTCTCCTGTCGACACTTCACCACATCTCTTACGAATTGTTAATGCTTCGGTATAGCTATTAAACCGTCCTCGTACATGGCAGTTCAGCGCACATAAGGTTAATTTACGAAGGCCTGCAATTAAGTTAGTATTTTAGGCAGATCAAAGGAGTGAACCTACTGTATAGAATCTTTGCACTGTACCTGAGCGAACAAACGATGACAATTTTCTAACATGAATTGTATAAAATTCTCTCCAAAGTTTTGCTTTTCAGCAAGAGGTGGTTAATCTTGTGGGAGGCCTGGCAATTCCCATACAAAATCTAATGCAGTTTATTTCCGAAACATTGACTTATTAAAAGAAAGATGTTTTATAGATAGTAAAGTTACTTTGGTAAAAGGTTATAGTAAAATTACAATACTGATGTTGTAGATATTATTACAAAACGGTTTTGCGTTAAAACATTCTACACTTTTTTGTAAATCACACACACAGATATTTTCATATTGGTTAAGGATGAAGCTTAAAGTACACTAGGATCCGAAAATTCTGTCATGCATAAAATTGTTCTATATATACGTACGTAAGTGTGATCCACGAGTTCTTAGCCTAACGTAGAAGGATAAATAAAAACTGAAAGAAAATAACATTATTTTTTGATATTCTCTCCCTTTATTTCAACACATTTTTCAGAACTTTTGATTAATGCTCATGTGCCACTATAAAAACATGCTGAATCCTTACTAACAACATCCTATTCCCTCTCACATCAGATTTCAATTTTGAAAACAAAAAATAGTCTGAGAGGGCCAGTTCAAGACTATAAGGAGGTTGATTTATCTCTATGAAACCACACTCCTCGTCTGCAGACTTCGAAATCGCAGTTGTATGGACTAGAGAATTGAAAAATTCTATGGAGTTGGCCTTTACTATATGTAAGTCGATCATATTGATTTTTCTTTTGAAATAAACACTTGAAAAATAACTTTCACTAAATATATTTATATTGAATCTTGACAAGTTCGTTTCAACCTACAAGGTCATCTTCGGAAGAAGTTATTATATCTGAGGTTAACAAATTTGGTTCTTATACGCTAATTCTTTAGGGTGGGGTGTTTTACAGATATTTTGCACAAAGTTTTTCAATTGGGGAGTTGTAGACATTTTCAATTTCATTTACGACATTTTCCGAATTACAATTTAAATGTTTCATAATTTCTATAGATTCTAATATAGTAAGTTTTTTACCTTTGTCTTTAACATGCAATATTTTTACATTTTCTTTTTTTTCAAAATTGTGTTCCATTTTTACAATATGATTCATAAAAGCAGATTTACAATTGTAATTTTTGCTGTGCTCGTATATTCGTTCCTTAAAAGTCCGTCCCGTTTGTCCTATATGACTAGAGAATTGTCGTAAAGCAATCGCACATCTCGAGTTATTTTCCCTCGTCTTTTTTCTGAAGTAACTGTCGTAGTAAGTCACCATTATGAGCTATGTTTGCAACAGTGTTATGTTCCTTTTGAGATCGACCAGAAGGATTCCTTCACAGTCCCAATAAATTATAGCCATTCCTTCCTTAACGCTCTGGGAGATCTAAGCTTATTCTGATACAGATCCTTTCTGTATCATTTTATTGAATCCCTTTTAGATGTCGCATCATGGTATAGAATCATAGTTTCATCGTCCGTCACAATCAATTGAGTAACTGCTTCCTGGTCTTCGTGGCAAAGCACTAAAAATTCGTCACAACATTCAACACGTTGTTATTTTTGAGCTGTACTAAGAATAAAAATCCTTAGTACCTATCTTACACTAATTTTTGTCGTATTCAGTTGCTTGTGAAGGATTCTAAGTTTCTAATTCACCTAGGTCATTTTATAATAATTCTCACCCCCAACGATATAGCCTAGACCAGTTTTTTTATTGTTGCATACGAAGGGCAGAAGTCACCGTAAATTACAGTTATTCTTCCTTTTATTTGGGCTGGCGTTAGACCTTCTTTAGTTAAGAACTTTATAACAGCGCGCCATATTCGATTTTAAACGTTTTGTTGAAAAGTATTGAACTGCACGTTTTTAAGTTGTTCTCAAAATTAAAGTAGCAATTTCGAACAGGCTGCAACTCACCTATTATTTGAAGAAAAAGTCAGATTACAGATATTCAGTATCAGACTAAGAAGAAATTTTTATTGAATAGTAAGCATTATCAATCGGAAACCAATGTAGTTTTTCCAGCAATATAATAACGTTATCAATATATTCATAATTTATTAGTAAGTATTAAAGGATATTTTGATATTTTAATAATTTAAGGACTGAAGCAAGTGTGCTTCACGTATTGATGATTCGACCGTTTGTAATTAATTCATAATGCATCAGAGCACATAAATTTATATTCAGCATTATTATTAATTTATTAAATGAAGCAGCATTAACGATAATTTATCTTTCGGATAACGTGTGGTCGGCTCAATAAGGCAATAATTTGTATTCGACGAAAAACTAAACAGATAAATTCATATAACAGGTCAATTGAAAAGTCCCCGGCCTAAAATAGTAAAACACATTTTCGACGAAAATTTTTTCCCAACAAGCATTCTTTTGAGATCTGAGAACAGGAAGTAGTCGCTGGGGGCCAGATCTGGAGAATACGGTGGATGCGGAAGCAATTCGAAGCCCAATTCATGAATTTTTGCCATCGTTTTCACTGACTTGTGAGACGGTGCATTGTCTTGGTGAAGCAGGACTTTCTTTTTCTGCAAATGCGGTCGTTTCTCGGCGATTTCGTCCTTCAAACGGTCCAATAACGCTATGTAATAGTCGCTGTTGATGGTCCTTCCTTTTTCAAGGTAGTCAATGAAAATTATTCCACGCGCATCCCAAAATACAGACGCCATAACCTTGCCAGCCGACTGTTGCGTTTTTGCACGCTTTGGAGCGGGTTCATCGTGTGCAGTCCACTCCGATGACTGTCGATTGGACTTCGGAGTGAAATGATGGAGCCATGTTTCATCCATTGTCACATATCGACGCAAAAACTCGGGTTTATTACGCGTGATCATCTTCAAACACTGCTCTGAATCATCAACTCGTCGTTGTTTTTGGTCAAAAGTGAGCTCGCGCGGCACCCACTTTGCACAGAGCTTTCTCATACCCAAATATTCGTGAATGATGTGATGTATACGTTCCGTTGATATCTGTAGAGTGTCTGCTATTTCATTCAATTTCAATTTACGGTCATTCAAAATCATTTTGTGGATTTTTTTAATGTTTTCGTCCGTAACAGCCTCTTTTGGGCGTCCACTGCGTTCACCGTCTTCGGTGCTCATTTCACCACGTCTAAACTTAGCATACCAATCCTTGATGGTTGATTTTCCTGGGGCAGTGTCCGGAAATTCGTTATCAAGCCAAGTTTTTGCTTCAACTGTATTTTTTCCCTTCAAAAAGCAATATTTTATCAACACGCGAAATTCCTTTTTATCCATTTTTTTCACAATAACAAAAGTTGCTTCACTAAAAATGCTATAATTCACAAACTAATGATCCGACAGCCGTCAAATTTATAGACGCGTCTTTTGAAGGTTAGGACTAACTGAAAATCATATGGATTTAGTTCTGGTGCCGCCATCTATGTGTCAGGCCGGGGGCTTTTCAATTGACCCTAGTACCTATCGATGTAGGTACATTTCGTATTGGTTGTAATTGTATTGACTGTGAATTTAGTAGAATTTAAAAATTTAAATAAAAAGAATATTGTGGTCTTGTTAATAGAATCTAATAGTAACTTTTTTCAAATGCTGATTTTATCAAGCCTAATCACGCACACTTCATAAAATACTTATACTGCTTGTAACATTTCTTGTGAAAACAGGCGGGTGAGTTTCGCCCATTGACCTATGCCTATAATATAATTTTTTTTAATGTGTTTTCTTTGTAATATTTAATACACTTGGTAGTGTTTTGATTATCACTTATTTTTGTACCTCTTCATTCTTTTCTTCCACCACTCAATTAGTTTTTGTAACCAGAAGTGTCTCAGTGGCATCTTCTGTTTCGCTTTATTTAAAAAATTAGGCATTTTATTTATCAGGCCCTTTTCTTCTAAAATGCCCAAGTAGTTCGTCAATCCTAGTTCTTTAATAGCATCATTTGATCTCAGTCATGTGAGTAAAATGCTTACATTATTATTTTTGGAATGTGCTAAATTGATTACAAACTAATGATCTTTCTTTATGAAAAGAAAATCATCTTCTGTGGAAAGAATAAAATTACCCACTATTTTTCTATAGTTAACCTTGTAATGTCCTACCCCCTTCCCATGGGCTGAGTCGACTGACATACAAGGTGTGATCGAATAATGGATCCCTAAACAATCGCTGTTTTAGAAAAGTAGCTAAAATGCCCAGATTCAATATCTCCCGGAAAGTTAATTGGGGAAAACCCTGTACGTAGTCATCGTAAATAAAATACCACCATTTTAAGTAAATACCTAAACTTTATTTATCTAATGAATCAATGCAATGCAAAACTTATGAACCAAAATATTTTTAAAGAAAGAGTGTCAGACTCAACCTTTAACACAATCGGAAAAGAGCTTAACAGAGAAAAATCCAATCTCAGTCTAAAATCCAAAGCCAGGACAAGTTGAGTTCACCCAACAAAAAGTTACAAAACAAAACAAATAAATACCATCAACAATTCGAACGTCATGAATCAATAACATTTAAAACTGAAAAATCCTTGGTTAGTTTGCCGGCGAACCGAAGGGTGCTGAGGACCAATGAGTGAGGCAATTCAGCTAAAGTTGAAGCACGATATAATCTGTCACCCGTTTTAATTGGAAAAAAAACACTGATGCCAAAATAGTTTGTTTAGTGTGAAAGATCAGAAACAAAATAAGATTGCAAATAATTTTATTGATGTAAAACCAACATCAATTATTTTATATTAAAATACTTACAACCTCATTTTATATCTGAGCTTTTACACATCGTAATAAAAGAAGAAAATTGAATTCATAGTTTTCTTAGCTTTTGGTTCATCTAATAAGTGAAGTTTTTCGAATCGTTTCCTAAGAATTTTGGAATATACGCCTTTATTAGCACACCACAATCTTTCACTTTTCAGTTTTACACAGCGGCGTATATCAATTCGATATTGTTTTGCCGGCTGTTTTGTCGTAATTCATAAAATTTCCTAGTTCTTTGCAAAAGGTACGACAAGTGGTAATTTGGTGGTGATAACAATTTGGAACTTCAAAATTCCATGGTCCATGTCATTGAACTCGAAAAGCAATATCAAACCAATATTATAGATTATCTATTTTCAAGGTATTTAGAATTTTTTTGACTCTCTTCAGTTAAAGAATACTAGCAAAGCTTTTAACGGCAAAAATGTATTTTGCATTTGACAACTAGAAAGAAAAAGAACGTTGTGTACTTCTGATTCGAAAAAAGTCAAAACAATTGTATTAGCATAATATATACCAGCGCAATATCTTTTATGTCTACATCAATATTTGTTCTGGCGCGTCTAATTACATCTTCAAGAGTAAAATCTTTTAAACTGTTTCTATATTTTAACTTTATATATTTCATATCGGAGTGTGCACGCTCGCAGATATATGTACTTCCAAACATTGATACAATTTAAAGTCCAAAATCTCTCAATTTTAGATATTTCTCTTTATGTAAAAATTTGAATATTTCTGTTCCAGTTACTCCACGAGATGTAAAAAATGGGTCAGCCTGCAGGTCGCATAATTATATTTGATACTTAAGACCAACGGAGTCGATATCAATATTAATTGGATCATAAAATAAATAAATAAACGGTTTAAGATTATCAAATTGAGAAAATCATTCATTGAAATCTGTAATTAACATGTCTAATTTTGGTAGAAATATTTTAAAATCCGCTTCTATATTACATTCTTTCATTTCTTCATAGATCTCTCACTTTACATAGTAAAGTAATTTTAATATTAATAATATCAATTTAGTAACAAATTTATTCATTGTAAAATGTACTCGTGGGCTGTAAAAATAATTTGGCGGGCCGTATAGGCCAGTTGGACAGCCCTAATCTATACTAATGTCTCATCGTTTTCACTGTAGTATTTATTTCATCTAATTTTTGATAGCTACTTCTATTAGGTTTCCCTCGAATTTCGGCGGTGTTTCAAAGAGCCGCCGCTGGCAGTAATAGTCTTAATAAAATGGTAGCAAGAATGGTTTTATAATTTATTAAATACAGAAAAGTAATTGCTTATAAAATCGATATATTCTTTCGCTCTACTTTAATAGAAGGTGTGACGTTAAAGAGTGCAGAGTTACGTTGATTTATTATACCTATTTAAAATGCAGGAAGATATTCCTAAAAGAATTGAAAAATTAATACCAACTTGTCGCTATTCTGGCTTTGTGTTTTTTAATATCGTCCAAAATAAAATAGTTTCTTCAAGATCGGACTATGTGGTCTTTTTACCAGTGTTTATTATCATTTATCTGTTATACCTGACTTTAACAGCATCTAATATAATTCATCAGTTGTCCGAGAATGTTCAACGTAGCTTTATATTAAGCGACATAATTTTACATGGTGTTTCTCCGCTGTCGAGGTTGTTGCTAATCATTCGTGCTGTTGTGCATCGGGAAGAAGTTATAAAAATTTTGAAGAAGATTATCAATACTGATCGTGTACTACTTACAAAAAAAGAAGTTACAAATTATGCAACAAAGGTGATATTACATGTATTTACTCTTAATGCATTGATATGGTTTATTCATTGCTACACCCTGGATAGCGTAGCGCATTTAAAGTACTGGGGTCCATTTGTTGGTCGAATTATGGAGATTAGTAATGGCGTATTCTTAGCGTTCAGCTTTGAAATAAACAAACAGTTAAAGCTTCAATTAGAGACTATTAATTCTAAATTAGAAGAATGCGTTACACATTGTTCGATAATAAATAAACAATACAGTAGAGGAAGCCTAAGCGAAGAAGATGCAATTGAAATTATTAAGATGACTGCTACAAAAATCAAACAATACTTACATTTCCGTTGGTCAGTAATTGAAAATAGCTGTCGACTTTGGCAAGCATTCGAAATTGGAATTTCCGTGTATATATTTTATACTACTTGTTCTCTCACAATAGTTATTGATTATATGCCTTACTTCTTGTCAATTAAGATGCCTTCTTCAGTTACTGCCTCAAATTTTGCTGTATTATTTAGCGAAACAACAAAGAATCTTACTGTGATAATTGTCATAGTTTATTCATGGATGATGATTCATAAAGAGGTGAGTGTAAATCATTACCTTGCCAATTTACATTTAACTTTTGACTTTTATAACTTAACAATTAAATGAAGTCAAGACAAATTGAATTTTTTGTAGGGTTAAATACAATGAATTAGTGATTTAATTTTTGAATCAACTTTACTCACGAACGATAACCTCTAATAAATAAGGAAAAATTGCCGATTTTGTCACCCCCGCCGGGAATCGAACCCGGCCGCTGGTTTTACACGCCAGTAGACACTCTGTCACTAAGCTACGACTACGTGACAGAAGCACCACGATGATACTTACCTAGGAATATAGGTTGCAGAATGTATAATCATTACTCGTAATGCGACACTTCAAATTTTTGTAGGATTAAATTCAATGCACGAACAATAATCTAATCTAGGCCTACCGTTACTCCTCCTAACTCTCGTTTTTGCCTCCAATCTGTCTCTGAGTAGACCTTCATGCCTGAGAAGGTGTCCTCCAATCTATCGCGCCCATTTCTTGTTAACTTTTATAGAGTTCTTTGTTCTTACATTCTTTCTAATGCCTATTCATTTCTAATCTTCTCTATCCACGGTATCCTCATCATTCGCCTGTAACACCACATTTCGAAACTTTTCTTTTCGGCCGTGCCCTAACCTCCCTTATTAGATAGTTGGAGATCGTAGGAATGGCAGGGAACTATAACACTATCACAGGGTGAGTAAAGACGACAAGCCGTCTCACCACCTTTCATCTTCGTGAACTTGAATTCGCCTCAGGATTCGCGACTCGACTTCCTCATTATAATTATCGATTCCGTTATTTAAACTGTTATTAACTGACCTACTAACACAATAAATAAGCAGGTGTTAGCATGAAATTTCAAATAAACAATTTAGATGTACCTGTTTTTTACCAATGACCTAAATAGGAATTTATGGATACTATGTAACAACATGTAGCAATTCCGTTGAATGCTTAGGTAACCGGTTTTGAAATTGAAGGTAGCAGATTATTCATAATGGTTGTATACCCTAGTTACCTTAATTTGTTGTTGGAGTTGATTTTGGTCCATAGTAACCAAATTCCACCAGAATTGATCAAAAATACAATCAATGTCTTTAAGTTTATCTAGATGGACATTGCCTTAAAGAAAAAGGAAGCACCAAACTTCTTCTGTGAACTCTTTTGTCACAAAGTTTTTACTCTTCGTCAGTCGGTTGTTGGACATATGGTATGATCTTATTAACTTCTAGCTGGTCAACTTCTTAAACAATATTTGTGAATGACACGGTTTCAATCGGAATCGTTGTCAAATGATTTCTGTAATTTAAAGACCTTAACCATAACTTATTTGAGCATACATTCATCATCATCATCATCATCAGGTCGTCAGTCCTAAGACTGGTTGGACACGCACCTCCACTCTTTCCTATCCTGAGTTCAACTTCGTATTTCCCTAAAACTAGAACAACCCACATCCTTAACCATTTGCGAAAAGTAATCTAACCTAGGTCTACCTGTACCCCTCCTAACTCCTATTTCTGCCTCTAATATGTCTCTGACTAGACCATCATGCCTGAGAAGGTGTCATACCAACCTATCTCGCCTATTTTTTATTGACTTCCATAGAGTCCTCTGTTCTCCTATTCTTTCTAATACCTCTTCATTTCTAACCTTTTCTACTCACATTATCCTCATCTCTCGCCTATAACACCACTTTTCGAAGACATACATTACTCACCGTCGAGAAACTGGGCGTGACTGTGACTATAAATAGTAGGATTTACCGCTTTTCATCGCCGAGCGACATGAGCCAGATGTTTAGTCCATTGCTTAGCATTCGGGAGGACGCCGAGCCGGTTCCATTCCGGGTCCGTCTGTATTAGTCCAAGTTTTTCTGTGGTTTCCTTGGATCACTTAGGAAAATGTTGGGGCACTAATATTACATAGACAATCTTTTATTCTCTTCTGTCTTCATTTCGTCCGTCTCATCATTCTCACTTGAACCGCCACCCAACCATTCCCACGATTCCTGAAAAGAGGCCCTACCTTCCGGCGTAGTCCGGAGGGACTGCCCGTCCACCAGCATTAGTAACTGGTGGGAATAAAGCACCCACAAGTTTTTTTTTTATTTTTTAATCATAAGCCACACTTTCTTTCGTGTTTATTGGGAAATAGCGACATTGTTCACTGAGTTCATAGTTTCTAGTTCAACCATTAAACTCTGAGAGCTGAGCTTTTGTCTATGGCTTTATGGCTTATATGAATAACACAGCTGTATATGCAAGTAACACGATCTTCACATGATACAACGAGTCGCAGAAAGCGATACGCGCGGTAGATAAAAACTTGAGAGTAATGAGCTCGATTTAACCCACCTTCTCGACGGTATACATTAGTATCCATGGATGGGTATACAAACATTATTAGGAGGTTGTCAAAAGTGGCCTAAACTGCTTGCTTAATTATTTACTAGTTGTATCAATTATGGATAATTAATTATTACATGTAGTTTTTACTCGGACAAAGTGGTAAGGAATAGCTAGTCATGAAGAAGGCTAATCTCAAGCTCATAGCCTTGCCTTTTACGCGCGTGAAATCGAAGATTAAGTGTTGTAACGATATTCATTAACACAAATATGCACCTATGTAGCTGAACATTACCAATTAATCATCTACTTTGTCGCAGGCCAGAAAAACAGGAAGTTTAATCCACAATATTTGGAATGATGTTCCGGAGAATATTTTATCCGCAAAGTGTGTGCAAGTTTTAAAATTGGCGTCAATAAATATTTGGCATACCAGCCCGACATATACAATTGGTGGAGTTTTTCCTTTAAACTGGGACATGTTTTCCAAAGTAATCAATCAACTATCGTCTTTAATTATTATTTATAGTAAATGTCAACACTTTTTAGGTAATCGGAACAGCAGTTACTTATGCTGCCATGCTTTTTCAATTACAAATGAATGAACTTAAACAATACAGTCTACTGCAGAGCCAAGATATTATTACAACATTAACAAATTAGTAATCTTACTGATGCTCGAACAATTCAGATGAACATTTATCCATACCCGAACTGCTTATATTTTTGGTAGTATATGTTCCAAAAATAGGGTATTTAGATGATGCATCTGAACAAAATAACTCGCTTCAACACTACTATTTAATGGTTCTCCTTACTTTTACAAGTATATACAATCGCTTTAAATGCAAAAAAGCAATCTTTCTTATTCAGCACGGCTTGTTCTGGATGCTTTCAATTTTTCAGGACAAATTATGTTTGCTTTAGTAATTAATTGATTACATCATTTCGAATAATAGAAAATTTGGATGCACTTGGTGTAAGTCAAACCGATATTAAACAAGAAATGTACAGAATAAACTTGTATTTCACTCCCATCAGCTGGTAAGCGAGTCACTGGTCTACACCATGACGTTAAGTGTGGTGGATAGGAGTGAAGGCTCTCTTCAACTTCCTTTAGGAATCGTGAGAATGTGGGTACTGGTGTTTAGGATACGAAATATAGATGAGAAAGATAAAGTGGAAGAAAGACTATTTGTGGATCACTTTGGTGAAAAGATTCTACTTAAAAACCAAGACATGCGGCATAGAAGTGAAGGGGCATTCTCCCGGATGCAAAGCTACATATAATTCAATCAATACACCTTATCGTTCCATACTGTACAAGACAAGGTTACACTCTGAGAGCTGGGCACGAATTTCTTCACGTCACCTTAAATGTGGACGAATTTGACTGTGATAAAATCGAGTTATATAGGGAATTGTTGCAGTGAATAAAGGTGCCTTTAAATCTTTTAAATTACGTCATCGAAAGAGTGCTCAGAAATTTCCATAAATGTAGACTTCACTATATTTTATTGAATTCTTGGAAAACGACTTCATCAGTTGAAAAAAAAAACAGAGGCGATTGACAGGGGTAATTTTGATAAAAATAATTGCAAAAACTATGATATATCTAGATTCGTTTTCTTCTTTTTTTTGGAAAACGTTTTCGAGAAGTAAAGTTGTATGCGTCCTTCACTTTGATATTCGAAATCATTTATTCGATCTGAAAGGAGACCACAGTGATGTTCGAGATCATTCAAAGGCCAAGTCACTTTTTGACGTGACAACGTCTTATAATTCGATAGAGCCGGCTGCACACACGAAAAAACATGACTCATGCGGCGTTACCTCGCTCTGAGGCGTTCCATTTAAGGCTTGAAGTGCAAGCGAGAGCGCGGAACGAGCGACAAAGAGGCACAATCGGCCTCCGCGTTCGGCAGCGTTCGACATCTG
>NW_020442467.1:485230-488261 GCF_000699045.2 Agrilus planipennis
CTAAGATGTTGAAAATTGAAAGAGGAGACTGTGGTAAATATTAATTAAAAATTAAAAGGTAGACTCACCCCTAATTACCACAAAAAACTTTATTTGAGCGGACACGTGTTTCGCCCACTTCATACGTGGGCATTATCAACGCGAGACTGATTTTTGTGGTAATTAGGGGTGAGTCTACCTTTTAATTTTTAATTAATCTAAGATGTTGGATTATTTTTGTAAACAAATTGAAAAACCAATATCATCTGGTCGTCATTCATGTTTCGTGGTTTTTAATGTATTGCAAAAGAAAATGCAAAATTAAATCATGTATTTTTTTACCAATATTTTCTAGGCATGGCGCTGGCCCATTAAAAATCTGAAAACAATCGTGTATATTCTGAGTAGTATATAGTATATGCTGAAATATTTTTAGCTATGCCGGCACTATTTTGACTGAAATATAACTCGAAAATTTAAAAAAAACTTTTTTGAAGATGTAGCACCAAAAATATCGTTTTCGTGGAAGAAGCAGGTTGTAAAAAAACTTCAAAACACACGTTTTTAAAATAAATCATTGATGTTATAATTTGCTGTCCGAATATGCAAGGATAACAATTTTTCAGGATTTTTTTGGCCAGCAAGAAAAGCCCCAAAGAATCTGAAAAAGAAACCAGATAACTGTAGGTACAATTTGATTTTGCACACTCATGAATTTTTTCAAATTTTTTTTCCCCATTACTTCAGGAGAGAAAAATAAAACGTGAATAATGTGATTTTTAATTGTGAAGAGCATTTAGACTAATATAAAAGTACGCCTACGATCTCACATTAACCATTCAGCCGCCGATCATACATCGTGAAGGGCTGAAGATGTCATCTATTAAGCATAGCGAAACGTCAGCAATCAAAATTCAATCACGGCAGAAAAGTCCAGAATCTCTTCATCATTAATGAGACACACGGCCGTGAAAGATTACGAACTAATGTGGTTTATGATCCTTTAGCGAGATAGGGAAGGTTCAGGATGCCAGTCATGGACTCTAGATTACTTTTTTTGATGTACCTACCATTAAGTTCCTATAGATATTTTGCAAAAAGCCGTGTGGTGCAAATTCACCTACTTTACCTAGGGATACTCTTTCTGACATGATTCTCCTAACATCCTGTATCTGAAAATATGAAATCCTATGATATTGTTAGTTACTTAATAGTGGATTAATATGCAATATTAATTTAAAATCTTTTTTTTTCAATTTTTTATTTACCCACTACAAACTACCTCAAATTAATGAGGGAAAAANTAAAATTTTCTTTTGAAAAATGAAACCATTCCATCAGTATTTTCTTATGACGTTGTCACGTTCAACTATCGTCAGTAAACCGACTTTACAGACAACCGATTTTTTAATGAGAATACATATTTTCCATCACCCAATATGGGAAAAAAACAAAAATGAGATAATCGGAGCCGTGGCGGACTGAAGGGTGGTGAAAATGTGATGACGCACCGGGCTTTAGGCCTGGAATTTCGGAAAGAAATGAAGTCCCAAATAACGCCAAAGTAATATTCAGTAGGAACATATAAGAGGCAGTTGGTGTCACGGTTTGTCAAATGCAGAACATATTGTCTTCATAATACTACACATTCAATAACGATCAAGTCTGTTATTAACCATGTGCTTCGCTATACAATCAAGGATGGACCTCCAGAAGAATTTTTAACAGTGATAACCAATGTTTTTAAAAAGTAAAAATATAGAAATCAGTGAAAGGGCGGAGTTTTGTCACTATGCAACTCAATGTCATAGCCCATGGAATTATGAAATACCTCTACTAATAATACTGCTTGCTATTCATCGCTTTACTACAAATAGGTATATCAATTTTCGAGCAGACCTGGGAGCTCATTTCATTTTGCCGACCCACGGCCTTCCAAGGATTTAGTCGGCCATTGAATCGGAAATACTCTAGAAGCAGATTTGCGCTTAATTCTGAAGAGCCCTGTCCGCAACCCCTTTTGTTCTAACTAACGCGTCCGCCCTTGGAGAATTAAATTAAATATATGTACTGAGGTCTACATATCACTAAATTTTTGAGCATCTCGATGTCATAATTTAACAGAAAAGTTGGACACTTTCGCCCTCTTAATCCACCAATGACTCCTAGTGGGCTGGTCGCCTGCTTGAAAACGTAACCCCCCTATTATCCGAACATGTTACTGTAAAATTTATTAATATTTCGGATGACGTTGAAATCTCACGTCCAGCTCTCCCACTTTTTAGTGCTTCTAATTTAGGTACAAACATGAAACGGTAAGGGGCATGTTATGTTATCAACTTTTTTCTATCATAATGACGATATCGTTAAGTTGCTGTTTCTAGTTGTTATTAAATATTTAATGTAAAATGTACTTGACAGTGGTCAGATCGTTAGGCAATGTACTTTGTATTTAAAACACACAATCGAGTCGCCACTAATTTGATTGCAATAATAAATTGTGTTAGATGTTTGCTATTGTAACGGCTTTCTATGTTATTAAATAAAAGTTAAAAATTGTTTACAAAATCGATTATTTCAAATTAATTACCCACTAAATGATGAATAATAAAATTTACTTCCAAGAAGGAGAAAGATTTCATTAAATGAATTGAAAAAGTAACATCACTTGGTCGCTACTCAGTTTCTTAATATCAAAATAATAATGTTCCTTCTTCAAAATTATTCAAAGTGCTGTATTTACCGATGAGCTTTATTATTATTAAGCACCTAGGTGCCTATCAGTTATTTCTAGCTTTAACAGAAGGTACCTTACGTAAACTATGAGTTGTACAATGACGACTGTGCTTTTAATAATTTAATAAATTCGTTTTTGATTACATCTCTCTGGGTATGACAAAAATGATTTACCCTCTATTCACCTTATAATTGTTGCCTATACGCTGATGCTACTACAGCAGTAGGTAAGTATGTAGATTCAGAGCGATAAAAAGAAATGAATAATTATAAACTTTGTAATGCATCAGTTTAGGGTGGATACCATACCATACCA
>NW_020442467.1:493717-503141 GCF_000699045.2 Agrilus planipennis
GCTGTCAAACCTACACTAGCAAGGAGATCGGGCTGAAACTATAGCTACAAGCTATCCAAGGATGGTACTATAGAATGTCACCTCAAGGTAGGCCTAGTGGCGTCATCTCTTGGTTAGGCCGGAAACTTATCAATCCACCCTCGTATATATACTTGAACGTATTCAGTACCTACGTATAATAGATATAACTGTTATCTTGGAAGACCTTATGGAAAAACGCAAGTTTAAGGAACCATATCTCAAAAATATGACTTTTTACGACTTAGCGCCCATTAAGACTTTTGATCTACATGTCGAGAACTGCCAGAATCCAAAGTTTCAAAGAGTTAGAGAGGGTCATTTTCCATAAGGATTTAGCGAGGTCCTTTCATGTACAGTCAGGAAATACAAAATTAGAAAGAAGACCAAGACTTTGTAGATGAGATCATGATGAGGATTAAGTTTATAAAACCAAAAAGAAGACAATTGTGATATCACCTTTGCTTTTTACTAAATCATTTACTGAATTTCATTATGCTTACTGCTTAATCATAAAGATTCAACAACGAAATGAGTTGTGCCGCTAAGATAACTTGATAATCCTAAACTGAACCGAACGTTTTGCTACATTTTATCAAAAAATGGAATACAAAGGAGCGTAAACAGATTTCAATAGGATTATTAACCTAACTAGAAATGTTCTCCTGATGAACTTCAATCTGTCTATGTATATTTGGAAGCATCGATTGTATTTAAATACAATTTATGACCGGAAGGCTTATATTTACATCCACATTTATTCAAGGTTCATACTCCTCGCTGAAGCTCACTATCGTCGATAATTACAAAGCCAGATTTAATAAATAACATGTTCCTAGTTAAATTGGACCGAACAATTTCCTAATTAATGAAGTATACCTTCAAATTGAAAATTTTAAGAAAAGTTATACATGAAAGGATAACAGTAAATTTCATACCTGTACGTTGTAGCACGTGATGCAACGTAGTTATACTAAAAAATTTCGAAGCCTTGCATGATCGCCTTTTAAAGACTTAGAGCGCTTACTGTGCTTTATCATAAGCAGATTAACTGATGCCATATTATAACTATTCGATAAGCCGCACTAATGAAAATGCTAGCGATAAGGATATGGTTTCACAGCGCACGATATATTAATTAGCAACAATTTTTCCCTCATTAATTTGAGGTAGTTTGTAGTGGGTAAATAAAAATCGAAAAAAATAAAAAATGATTTCAAATTAATATCCTGTATCTGTATTAATGTATTATCAGCCTATTAAATTTTTAATGTTGTGATTGACTAAATGGATGTTGACCATGTCCATAAAATTAATTATTGTGACCGCTGTGTCATTTATTTAATTATGAGAAAGGTATAGACCGTAATATGCGCACTAGCTATTATTAACTCACAACTGTTGCCTCGTGTACAACATAGTTTCGCTAGTACAATAGTTTCAAGATGCAACGAGATATTTACAAAAGAATTGAAAGCTTGTCAGCTTTTGGAAGATACATGGGTTTAGTATCCTTTCAAATAAAGAACAGTAGGGTTTTTTTGTCGAAACGTGATTGGTTAATGCCTCTGTTAATTTTTGTAATTCATCTGGTCATTTTCGTCCCGTCCGCAATATTGCATCTGAAGTTTCAGTTGAAATCGGAAACACGTTTTATATTCAGTGACTTTCTATATGTTGGAGCTTATGAATTGTCATGGCTTTTACTTACTTTTCAAGGCATCACTAATAGAAGAAGAATGAAAGATATTCTACAAAAGATTGTGGATACGGATCAAGCAATGGAAATAAGAATTGGTGTTCGAAGTAAAACATCATTCATTGTTTTGTCAATATTTTTTGTAAATCTGTTAATTTGGACAATCATGGATATCTCTAAAACGTCTGACAAATATTGGTTACCATTTCTATTAAAAATTTCTGAAATCGCTAACGGAATATCCGTAATTCTGAATTTTGAGATTAATGCCCATGTCAAAATTCAACTAGAAACACTCAATTTGAAGTTGGAAAATTGCACTCACCAGTGTTTAAAGAAGCACAGAAATCTCCAATTAAATGAGCGAAATAGAGAATCG
The DNA here is from genome assembly GCF_000699045.2 of Agrilus planipennis. Taxonomy (NCBI): domain Eukaryota; kingdom Metazoa; phylum Arthropoda; class Insecta; order Coleoptera; family Buprestidae; genus Agrilus; species Agrilus planipennis. Next base: position 495,814 of record NW_020442467.1, read on the forward strand.
TTATATAAAATAGAAGAAATTTACGTTAATTATGTTAAGAAGAAATTACATTTACATTGGCTTATCATTCAAAATTCCAGAGGGTTGGTAGCATTACTACAAATTGGAATAATTGGTAATTTAATCAATGTGACGTGTTCAGCGACAATTATGTTTGATTATTTGGTGCAAATGCATACATCTGGAGAAACTATTTTTTCTATTGCCTGCTTCATCAGAAACATTGCAGCTATTGTTGAAATAATTAAAGATATAATTATAACAATTACAATTATTTACTCATGGGTAATGGTGAGTAGTGAGGTAAGAACGTAGAACTCACTTTAGGTAAACTTGTATGTGATTACAGAAGGAAAGAATTAAAAATTTAAAATTAAATCCTTTTTATGTTAAAAATTTACGTCCGTGTATGTGTGTAGTTATATTTAGCTATTAACTAATTTTAGGCATCAAAAATGGGACCCTTAATACATGACATCTGGAATAAAATAACGGAAATTGGACCATCGAACAAATCAATGGAGTTTTTCAAGTTGGCGTCAATTCATATAATTCACACTAAGCCAAATTTTAAGCTCTTTGGTTTCTCACCGATTACGTGGAATATTTTTCCATCGGTAATTAGATTATTTATCCTCATATTATTACATGGATTAAATTAATATTTTCCTTTTAGTTTGTGAACTTGGTCATTACATATGGTTGCATTCTATTACAACTTCAATTAGATGTTGCTTAGGCACATTTTTAATAGGTTTTGCACTAACTCACTAATAACTTCTAAATATCTTAAGAAACACGAGCTGTTAATAGGGACGGATCGTGAATTAGTGGGACCCTGGACTAATATTACTTAGGGATTTACCTAATTACTCAACCAATTATTATTTTGTCAAAAAACTGTTGTCTGTAACGATTTACGTATACGGTATAGAAAACAATAGGACAATAAAATATTTTAACACAGTTCTAACCATAACAAAGTCAATTTGACACCCTGATGACAAGAAGTACGGAAGAAAAATAAAATTGCGTCGGGCGATAAGCGGCGGGGAGTCCCCCGTAATGGATGCATACGCGAGAAAATTAACCGATTGAAAACAAGCAACGGGGAATTCTGGTACAAGAGTTGATTGATCGAATTTTTTTTAATTATAGATATATTTTTTCTTCACAATATCGTCTATTGTTTCGAATGCAGGTTTGTATCCACGGGGCCCTGGGCTGTATCCCAAAAAAACCCTAAATAGATCCGCCCCTCGTTGTAAAGAAATAATATACTATAATATTGTCTTATGTCCGTCTCTCAGATAGCTGAGAGCGAAATAGGCGATAATTAAACTTTATGGCTAAAAATTGTACAAAAGAATGCGTAATATTCGTAAAATGTCATAAAGGCTATGCTATTTACCATTTAGAGTAGGTACTACGGTTTTATCAAATTTCATCCGACTTTATTAAACGGTTTAAAAGATATTTACTAATTACACTCTCCAACAATTTAGCTTTCGGGTTCTCAACTCAATTCGGCGGAAGGGTAAAGACATACGTTACCAATTCACGTCCAGGACCGGCTTCGGATTGTAACTGGTGGTTTTCGTACAAATTTTTTGTCTCTTGATTACGCTGCTGTACCTACTCACCATGTAAGTTTCTTATGCGTCTACTTGATACTCTCCAAAGCTTGACACTGATTTCATAAACACCATGTATACATTCATAATGGAATAATATTCATATAATGTTAATATCAATAGCTCTGTTTGTAATCCAATATATATTTCCCTGTTGAATAGTCTTTTTGCATTTACCTGACCATTAAAATGTCTAGTTAGAAGAATAAAACCAGTTACTCGGCTGCTTTCGACATCCAGGATATTAAAATAGTCAATATTTTTAAATGCCAAGCGTGTCTAAATATCAGTATTCGATGGTAGGGTAAACTATAGATATATATTAATGGACGTGCCTTAGTCGTATGTCGTTGTAATAATTTCTTGGCTTGAAAAGTGAGGGAGATGGCGTATGGTTTCGGACTAGTGGTATCTCTTTCGTGACACGCTTACGCACTATCGTGAGAGAGATGGATATTGTCCGAAACTTCGTTCTATCTCTTTTTTTTGTTGTACCACAATTCTGACCGCTAAGGCATGTCCATTAGTGAATATCGATGGGGTAAACAGCCGTAGTGGTAGTGTCTAAATAGTCACACTATCGACAACGATATCCACCCGTTTAAATTTGGACGAGTTTAACTAGTAGTATATAATCAAATAATACTACAAAGTGGTGATCCTTCCTCTTCCCACGGAATGGATCATCCAATGCAAAATTTTATGGATATTCCAACAGCTGTTCTTAATGAAAAGTAGTCATATAGTCAATCACAATTCTAGATCTATCATTGTATGTGTGTATTATATGTATATGTATTAATAAAATCCTTGCTTAAAAAATTGCCTCTTTCATTTTTACGAATTTCGGTAGGTGGTCTGTCGTAGCGACCTACACTTTTCTGCAAAACCAGAGCGTCAGGCTCAGTGTAGGTTATGGAGAGACAGATGAGATGGACTTAATTAAGATAGGAAAGAAATGAACTATGTTACTTGTGGGTTGTTCCTGCTCCTTGTTTACCTAGATGATTCAGCTAAATCACAAAAAAGCTTGGACCATTTTATGAACTACACGGGTAGTTTTTGGCCCTTAGGGACATGCGAGGTCTGTTGAAAAAGTATCCATGAATTATAATGTGTTTTTTCTAAAATTATTTATGAATTATTATGAATATATATTTTGTCCCCTTCAAGGTAATCCCCACCAGATATTATACACCTGTGCTAACGTTTTTTCCAATCCTCGAAGTCATCTTTTGTGATCTTGTTCGGCTCCTNAGTGCTCCTAAAGAAGGACTGCCACTCACACAGAACAGCAACCTGTCTATTCCTTCTGATACTTTTTATCGCCTTATTTTTCCGATCGATCACTTTCATCCTGGGTCAACCCTGGGTCTGTTCTATCAGCACATTACTACTACTCCAAACCCATAAACACAACCTTTACTGGTTGGACACGCACCTCTACTTTTTCTTATCCTGAGCTAATCTTCGCATTTCCCTAAAACTAGAACAGCCCACATCCTCAACTATTTACGAACAGTAATCTAAACTAGGTCTACCTCTACCTCTCCTAACTTCCGTTTCTGCCTCTAATATGTCTTTGACTAGACCTTCAGTCCTGAGAAGGTGTCCTACCAAATCTATCTCGCCTATTCCTTATTGACTTCCATAAAGTCCTCTGTTCGCATATTGTTTCTAATACCTTTTCATTTCTAACCTTCTCTATCCACGGCATCCTCATCATTCGCTTGTAACACCATATTTCGAACGCTTCTAGTCTTTACTTTTCCGGCGCGCCCACTGTTTCGCAGCTGTAGAGTGTTGTGCTCCAAACATTTCTATAGTAACCGTTCGCGAGTATAGAAGTAACTTCTTTTTACTAAAGGCGACTCAACTCTGCGCTATCCTCTGCTTTATATCCCTTCTACTCCTTCCGTCCTAACTTATCTCACTTCCTAGACACCGAAAATCAGCCACTTCTTCTAATTTTTCGTCCCCTATCTTTATATTCGCTCTTTTCCTACTTTTTCTTCCCTTGCATACCAGTATTTTTGTTTTACTTTTATTTATTTCCATATAATACAGTTTTGTCAATAACTATTCCATTTTATTTAAATCTATCTCTAACTCCTCCTTGCTAGATGCTAACACTGCTATATTATCTGCTAATTTAAGCATACTAATCTTTTTCTCCCTGTATATCTATCCCTACTGTTGTACTGTCTTTAATGATGTTGATGGCGTCTTCGATGTATAGATTAAAAAATAGCAGTGACAGTGTACATCCCTGTCTGACTCCCTTCCTAATTTGCTTCTCACTTATCTCATTGTAATGTCAACAATAACAACTTGTACTAAAGGTCCGTTATATGATACGTCATACTTGTGTCACCATGTCAGGGTTCGATCCTGTCGTAAGAACTGAAATTTAGATTAAGACGACAACTAAAATTGTGTCGCAATGATGTGTGAGTGAATTCCAATTGATTTTTGGAAACCTTTCTGTGTATTGTTTACCAAGTGACTCCTTAATAGGTACCCATTGTGTAGCCACGAACCACCACTGGCATTGCAATGTTTTTCATAAAGTGTAATTACTGTCTGTAACTGTAACGATTTTCCAACTTGTCCAATAACCATGAAGAATTACATAAAATATTATTATTTTTAAATGAATTACCTACCATACCTACATTTACCTACTGCATTGTTTAACGTTGAAGTGTGTAAAGCAATAAGTATCTATTTATATTCAAAATGCAGGAATATTTCTTCAAGCGAATTGGAAAATTATTAACAATCGGTCGTTTATTGGGTTTAACATTCTTTCATGTCGTACAAAATAAAGTAGTTTCATCAAAATCAGATTACGTACTATTTTTGCCAGGATTTGTTATAATCTACTCAGTATACCTGACTCTAACAGTGCCCTACATGAAGTATAACTTCCAGGTTAATGACCAACAAGATTTTATGTTAAGTGAGACAATATTGCACGTTTTTTGTCAAATATCGAGATTGTTGTTAATGATTCAGTCTTTCATACATCGAAAGGAGATCATTGAAATTTTGGAAAAAATTGTTAAAACAGATAAAGTGCTGATCACAAAGAAGAACAACAGTAAATATACTACAATTATGGTTTTAATTGTGTTTGTTCTAAATGCCTCAGTATGGCTTGTTCATTGTTATACTATCGATTTTTTATTGCCGGTAATATACTGGTGTACATTTGTTGGTAAAATTATGGAAATGAGCAATGGAATTTTTATGGTGCTTAACTTCGAAATCAATAAGCAACTGAAATTGCAATTAGAAACAATCAATTATGAGTTAGAAGGGTGCATTAAAAATTCCTTTATAATTACTGAAAACCGCGACATAGAAGATTCAAACGAAGAAAATTTAAATGAACTCGTTCAAATGAATTTGACACGTATCAAGCAACAGATACATTTACGTTGGACTGTAATTCAGAACAGCTGCCGACTTTGGCAAGCCTTTGAAATTGGAATCTCTGGAAATATATTTTTTACAACTTGCTCTTTAACTATCGTAACTGATTACTTTCTATATCTATGTATATTTGAAATGTCTCTCTTAATATTGGTGTCTCATTTTCTTGTTGCAATAAGTGAGGCATTAAAAGATGTAGTTGTAATAATAGTTACAGTTTACACGTGGAAGATGGTGGAACAAGAGGTAGATATATATTTTTTTTCTTTGCATTCTTTTTTATGTAGTTTTAGACAGCAAATAAACGCTAAAACGCTAACGTTAAGACAGCAGGTAAAAGTAGGCAAGTAGATATCCATATATTTAAATGGACCTTGTTGGAGCATGGGTAATCCTAAAATGTAGCATCGTACTACAGATGGCTTTTACCGCGCCATTTGTAGTATTTTCTAAAACGCGCTGTTAAGACAGCAGGTAAAATTTGGTCTGTGTTCTGTCGGAGCTGCCTGCGACACGCTGATGAGATCCAAAAAGATCGAAATCGCGATCCGCGTCTGGCAGTTTCGACAGAATACAGACCACTTCGAATTATTTTATTCGATCATGTAGAATGTTACACATACAAACTATTTGTGTGTACCCGATTCGTCACTTTGTAAGTCATAAGGTTATGGAATTGATATAAATTCATATGTTGTGATTCCTTGAATCAATTCCATAAAAAAGTAAAACATCGGGGGCACGATTGATGAGTTCGCCGCATTATAATTTTTATGTTTACTTTAACGATCATTTAATTGTAAACCTCAAATACTTAGGATCATTTCCCTCTTACAGGCAAACAAAACAGGATCTTTGATTCATCGGTTTTCAACTGAGGCTGCTGATAATGTCTCTTGCAAAGACTCCGTGGAATTTTTAAAATTGGTATCAATCAATAATATTCATACAAAACCAACGTTTAAGATTCGTAATATTTTACTGTTAGATTGGGGCATTCTTTCCACAGTAATTAGTGTTTATACTTTTAATTACTTGTAGATAAACTGCAGTTGTTTTTAGATAATTGGTGCAGTCATCACGTATGCCACTTTTCTTCTGCAATTTCAGATTACAGAACTGGAAAGATATTATTTGCTTCATGGAACGGAGTATACTGTAGGCTATTAATAATGTAAGCAGCTTTTGATAGAATAAGAAACGAATGTTTTCTATGTATACGCTGATAGAATTAGCGTAATGTTTATCTCTATAGTGATTTGCACTTTAGACAAAATAAATTCTAACAGTAACATTTTAGATTCAAACCTTTTACTCTCTGAATATTCATATTCCTTTAGTAGCCAACTGTAAACAATAACGATTTTTGCAGTATTGTTTCAATTAATTATCTGTCAAGAGTTATCTGATCTATGCTAGGTTGAAGAGAATCAAACTACTTGAAATCACGATCCACCTCTACCTGTTCCGATAGATTTAAAGACGGGCTGTAATTCCAAAACCTGCGATTTTGTCCCAGTGACAGAAAGCGTCACTGTTACTCACAGGGTGTAAGAGTTCTAAGGAATCTGGAGTGGGAGCGACACAGAATATATGACATCAATTTTGTTCATGTTGATGCCTCCGCTCAGATCAGAGATCAGGCCATTCATACAGTCAACGGAATGGAACTCTCAGTGTGATAGAACAGAAACTGCAGTTTTGCCGGAACAGACAGAGATGGAAACTGTGACTAAAAAATCACTGTTAATTCCATCTCTAGACAGAGTATTGTACTTAATTTTGTTTCAGTTCCTGACTAAGCATGCGCATATACCCAACTTGGAACGATTGGTAGTTAAAAATTGGATTTACGCATAACTCTTCACACGCTTCATCTGTGCTATTTGATTGTATATCACATGAGATTTTCTTATTACCTTGTTGAGATACTCTTTACCGTTTAACGTTTCTGTTTTGGCAGTGGTCAGATTTTTCCTTGTGAATCTATTTAGTATTTAATGTAATCGTCGAGTCGCAACTGATTTAATTGCATTAATAACACATGTTAACTGTTTGTTACTGTAACGGCTTTTTAATTTATTAAATAAATATAATTTCTTACAAAATCATTGATTTCAAATTGGAAAACTAATTGATGTACAATGAGTTTTGACGTTAAGCAATACACAATAAAATTTATTTCTAAGATTAAAAATTAAAAGGAATTTCTAAGATGTTGAAAATTGAAAGAGGAGACTGTGGTAAATATTAATT